>NW_027458176.1:0-99276 GCF_050624435.1 Tenrec ecaudatus | reverse complement strand
AATGTACCACCACATTACATGTGAATGTCTTATATACAATAAACGTGAATGGAATTGTAACTCTTTATAATATGCAGTTTCATATTAAAATTACATTAACACGAAATTATGAGTAACCTTCACCCCTGGGAATTACAAGTGTTTATGTTTCTGATAGTCAGATTACATTCTGGATTCAGTACATTTTGCCTATATGTAGCCATGCACCTATTTTGAGTACTTAACTGTGCCATGTATGAAATGAAACAAACATTTGTTTATTTACTTAAAACAAAAGATATATGCTCAAAATGATGTTTATAGCATAAAGAATTAAAATACACTAACAGCATTGGTGAAAGCAGCAAGGGGAAAAAGGTAGAAAAATGTGACCTTCTTAGTGCCACTGAAGTGTTAATAGAAGATGATCATCGCCTTTTCTCCAACTCGCTGGGAAGCGGAGCAAAAGGAACCCTCATGTGGACCCTGCTGTCCATGAAGGACTTAGAAGGGACTCAAGTACTCTTCTGTGAGTGATTGCAAATAGGCCCCTCTCCTGTTTGGCGCCATTTACACAGACAATAAGGAGCCCTGGTGGTGCTGGGGTCAAAGAGCAACAGCTGCTAACTAAGCGTCCCTGGTTCAGTCTCACAGCTCCTCTGGGGGTGAAAGAGGACACCGGTGTCCTGTGCGTGCAGGTACAGCCTGGGACACCCTACGGGGCAGTGCTCCCGTGTCCGAGGACTGCTGGGAGTTGGAATCTATTTGATAGCACTGGGTCTGTGGGTAGAAAGACAATGAACTGGCTCTTCTCCCTGCACCTTGAGGTTTGACCCCCAAAGGGTGCACTTTGAGGACAACTCTAATCCTCTCCCTTCAAATCCAATAATTATAATTATCTAATCCCATGAAGGATATTGCTTCTCTGGTCTCTAAAAGAGATAGTCTGAAAATGCAAAGAAAGACAGTGGAATGGGATTAAAACTGTTGCCTCAGTTTCAGTTTGTGAGACACTGCTCTAATGGGAGTTCTGCTTACATTTTAATTAAATGTGTGATTATGAAATTATACAGTTTAAAACAGCCACGATGAGATCTACAAAAGCATTTAAATGTTTTCTCTTCACCATGAAAGGAACGAATAAACAAGAATTATATAGGCAGGGTGAAAGTGGATGAGTCAGAAATTATACCGAAGAGATCCTCTTATGCTTTCTTATCTTGTAGAGGTGATTATCATTCTTCCATCTTCTCTTTCTAGTTTGTCTTTATGCACATTTTTATAACCCCAGAAACCAGAGGTTAAGTTGCTGAACAATTATCTGAAACCAATTGTCCACAGGGGAGAATATATATCTTACCTGATTTGTTAGACACCCAAATAATTGCTTCTGAAGACACATGGCTTCTATTTCCTACCACAATGGTTAATGGAATCTGCCACAGGTAGCTGCAAAATAGAAGAGTAGCTTTAAAAATACAAATTGGTGTTCATTTGAAAAACATGCATCTTCAGAGGGATTTTTATTAATGCTTTTTAGGGAAGCTACCAAAAACAACAATAAAAAAAGCACTCAGACATCAAAGTAGATTCTAATTCATTGTTTCTATCTCACCAAGAAGACTGTGCACTCAGAAGTTTTCTGTCAATGTAGAAGAGATCTCCTAATAATATACTTTGCCAAAAAAACCCAAAATGTTTGCATTAGGAGTTAAAAGTGGCTAAATACTACAGTATATATTGATTTGAATCTTAAAATAATTCATTTCTATTGTTTTAATATTAAACACTAGTGATTTTATGTATTCACATTTCACCAATTTCTCCTTATTTATTTTATAACTGTTCAGAGAGATATTTTATTATATTTCCATAAGGTTAATATGGCACACATAAGGTGATTCAGGCAAAGAGAATAAAACAAGACTGACAAGATCCCCCTAAAATCCATATAAACACAATGCACCCGACAGGGCACACCTAATGTCCTGCTGATTTAAATGAAATTTCCAAATGGATTGGCCAAGCACCACCGATACTTAATGTTCAAATGTGGGTCAGAGTTATAAAAGAGAAACATTTGATAAGGTTTGCCTTTTATAGTAATAAAAATCAAGGCCTATATGTTTACATAAAGTATCTATTTAATCTGAAAGGCTAACCAGTTAATGATAGATGATTTTACATTGCGTTCAAGCATTATATTTTATTTTCTTGAAATATAACCTGATTCCTTCAACTAATCATTGTGCTATTGCTAAACAGCTGGAAGTTCAAAGCTAAGAACTGTCCCACGGGAGGAAAGTGGGGCAATCAGCAACTGTACACGTTTACAGGGTCAGTAACCCTATGCAGGGTCATGACGAGTCAGAATGGACTTGCTGACGTGGGCCTGTCTTGTTGTTTTAGTTTGCTTTTATCATTGTGTCATTGGCAAGACTTCACAACAAGCGAGCAATGAGTATTAAAGTCATATATTTTGTTTGTGATATAAGAAGCTATACTGTGTCAGCTTCATAACTGGAGAGCGACTGAAGAACTGAGAACCAGTGGAGACGCCGAGTGACTGATCATAAAATGGGCGTCTTTCTGGAGATTTGGGAAGAGCAGTGCTGAATCGGTCCCTCGACACATAATTGTTTTACGTGTCACAGAGTTCATTTCTCACACTCACAATTAATACATGGGAATTCATCAAGAGTAATATGTCAGATGGAAAAGAGGAAAATTCATTATGTCATAACAACTGCTATCCCCAAAGTCAAAAGTCAAAAGGCCATCCTTGACATTCTGAATTTTAAATGATAAGCTGAACTTAATCAGAGAAACATTTCTGAGTGCCAACCATGTGAAGGTACCCTGTTACACTGTAATTGACTCCACATAATCCATCATGAAAGAACCAATTTATTGTTGCCTAACCTGGTTCTTTGGATAGAAGTTAGTGAACAAAACAATTTATGTTCCTTAAGAGAGGCCTCGACGCATGCAATGAAAAACATGTGATAAATATATGACAATGGACACACCGTGGGAACATCACAGCCAGATTATTTTATTATTTTTTAAACAGCATCCCTCACCAAAGATAATTAATCTATTTTGGTTAATTGGAAAAATAAGTTAAGAGGCAATAGTACCTGGATCTAATCTAAATGCTGGATCTAATTTTCAATTTAAAACACAAGTTTATTTTTTGTGTGTACTTGCAAACAATAGATATTGGAGACATTCAATTAATTACTCTCTGTAATTAGACCGAAAGGAACTGGGTGGAGTATAAGTAAAATGAAAGACCAAATCAATTTCTCTGTAAGACATAGACTAACTTTATGAACAAGACTTTATAGGTGTATATCTTCCACATTGAATTGACGATCTAAATTGTGAAGCCAAACAGATATTAATTAAAAAGCAAACAATATATACGACTAAAAACATCTAAAGACCCTCTAAATAAGTCTAAGACTCTAGTAGTATGTAATATTTTAAAAAGTGATTAGAAAAAATTAATGTGTGTAGTTAGATTATGTTCTTGTTGTTTCTGTTTAACTGATCATATGGATATCATATTTTAAGTAACAATAGAAAATTTTCAAAAAATATATCCCTTTCTTCAGTAGTTCTTAAGAATTCTGATTGTACTAACATGGAAAAGAATTGGTACGTTTTAAAAAGTGGAATGAGAAAAATCACACCCAGGAGTTGCTACTAACATTCACGAAGCATTGATGCACACAGGGAAACCCTCCGGAGACTGCTGCAGGCGGGGCCCATAAGGAAAGGGTGAGTGTGCGGACACACAGAATGCCCTGTCGCCCAAGACTCCCAGGAGGTGCCCCATGCTTCAGGTGGTATTAGTTAACAGTGAAATGTATTAAATTTATAATGAAATGAAGGAAAAACAAACTACGAAAATTCACAACTTCCTGTGTACCAAAGTCCTACCAAGGATTTTATGCACTTAAACACATTACTAAATATATGCAATTGTTAGAAATAGCAAAGATTCATTCTTCCTCTACTTAACAGCTAGGATGTACATTTATTACATATGGAAAAATAATTACATTACACATTTAAAATGTTCCAGGTAAGAGGTAATGATAATTGTCCCACAGAACAGTCATGGCAAAGCGAAAGTCATGATCAGTAAAGCTGGGTGCTTTGGGACCTACGGCTGGCCTGTAGAGTGGGGGGCCTTTGGCCACTTAACTGGGTTTGCTGATGCACAGAGCTGGAGCTAAGTGCTTTGGGCTGAACCTTACACAGGAGTGCCATGCTTGCTGGGTCTTTGTTATCACCTGGAAGAGAACTTGGTGACTTCTCCTGACAGGACAACCATGTCCTATGTATTTTTCACCTTGATTGTATGTAACCTGTAAACTTCCTTAAATAAAACCCTTTAATCTCAAATATTGTCTGTGAGTTCCCAGTTGCCCCTCCAATGAACGATCCAAGTCAGTAGCTGAAAAGTCGAGAGCCGTGGGAAACATTTATTTTAGCACGTCAGCAATGTCTCTTCTAGAGACCTCGGAAGGCTTGTACAAGGAGCACACAGACTTGATTTTCAAGCTTTAACTTAACATTAATATAAATTAAGCAATAATCTAAGTGGGGAATAGTAAATTCTCATCTAGAGATGGATTCTGTCCTACTAGGAAAATTATTTTAAATAATAGAATGTCATGTATATATATTTTTTGCTCTGTTTGCCATTAAATGGATTCTGACGCATGGTCCTCCAACAGGTCGGGGTACAACTGCCTTAGGGTTGTCCCGGTCTGCTGTCTTAATGGGAGCACACTGCTCCCCCTTTCTGCCAGGGAGTGGCTGGCAGCTTCGACATGCCATCTTTGCTGGCGGCTGAGCACTTTAACACTACGCCACCAAGGGGATTTTAATTTTCCTCAACATTTTTATATACCAATTTCTCAGATTCAGAACCATCCAGGTGGTTTTATAATGCCAGCAGAAGCTAAGCGCTCTGTGCTAAAACTGCTTACTCATGCTGAGAGACTTTCCCCCGTGAAGAGCCAGGCTCCTGGCTGACACCTCTGATGCAGGTTATGGGCTGGCAGAGTATTTTTGTTCAATATTTGTTCTGTCATCTGGGTGTCCTTTCTGTTTTTCTGCATCGGGGAGGCCTGTGTCAGACTGTTCATTCTCAAAGGCATGGCCCCAATCTGGCTTCGCCACAGTCAAGTCGTTTTTGTGTACTTCGTGGTCCATGCCGAAGCGTGTTTCGCCTGGGGCCAGACGGTGGGTGATCAGGGCAGCCTTTGACAGCTGTGGGGACCCAGAGAAGGGGACGAAGCAGTGACAGGCAGATCCCGACAGGGTGAAGGGAGGAGTGTTATTCTGCGTGTTCGAGCAGTTTAATTGCAAAAGGCAACTCCTCATACCTGGTGAAGGCCTCTCTCTACTTGAGCCTTTAACCTCCATGTGCCCCCATCTTGACGAGAGTAGAGCAAACTGCAAAGTCAGCAGTTTGAAGCCTCCAGCTCTTCCGCTGGAGAAAGAAGGGGGTCCTACTCCCAGCCCCAGCTACAGTCTCAGAAACTCCCAGGCTAGTTCAACCCTGTGTTTAGGGGGGCTAGGAGTCGCCATCAACCTGATGGCGCAGAATTGGGTTTTCATCTGTATGGCAGCAGACCTGCAAGTCTGTCCCCGGCAGCATGGCTGGGTGAGAACCCAGGGCCAATCTTTCCATTCTAACTGCTGTGGAGCCCAGCTCCTTCCTACACCTATAGTATCGTATCGTATACTATAGTATCGTATCGTATACTATAGTATCGTATCGTATTGTATAGTATAGCTGCTGTACCAGTATTTATCTCAATACAACAGTGAAGACTTCATGTTTTCTTAAATGGAGTTCCAATATCAGCCACCAGAAAATGTTCATGAATCTCCCTAACACTTTTATTCACATCAAGCTAACTTGGAGATGCTATTCATTCATGTAAGTTTAAAATATTCCCCACCAATCCTACATAATAATGGATGATGAAGTCCAGCATCCTAATTTCCCAAGGTGATAGGACACAGCATGAGTAAACTAATATGAGCACTTCTATTTACTTATTACTTTTGATCTCTATACTTGCCCTCCCTTCACCCCTCCAATCCCTTACCAGGGCATTCTATATATAAATTTAAAAACTGCCTGATTTGAAGTGTACTTTCTTACATTGACTCAGTCTTTACTGAAACAAAGTAGTAAAAATAAACTAGAAAAATTGGATAGAATGTTTATATTCTGAATTTTAAGTAATTAAATGGGTTCCCCAATGTTAAATTTATAGCAAATCAAAATTCAGGTGTGTTTTCTATAGTTTTAAACACCACATTTGAGGGAAAGAGAATATATTTTCATATTGCCACTTCTACTTAAGATCACCTTAAGGTATTTATTTAGTTTTTGAGTTTTGTTAACTAGGATAATATTTATTATCTAAATACTTTTGATTTGGTTTTCTAGATTGATCCCATTCAATTCACAACACACCTTAACTTTCTTAAAGATGATTAAAAAATATTATAACAAAAAGTAAAATATCATATCTCACATTTAAAATGATTAGAATAATTTAAAATAGTCTTCAATGAAATACCATAAGTGTGCTCATCAATCAGGGGTTAAAATATGTAAGGTATCGGCAGTGAAAGGAATCAAAAATACCATATGGAAATAAAGAAATAAAAAGAGTCTTAACTTATATTTCAGAATTATGTTGTCAAAATTATCTTAAAATATTAAAATTAAAAGGTGAATGGCAAAAAGAAAAGTTCCTATATTCATGTTAAATTAAAAGACAGTCAGTGGTACCTGCTGTTTCGATGTTCAAAGGTTTTGGTCTTAGCACTTATAAATGAAGCGTTGCTGGGTAATGGTTACCCTCTTTTCGGCTGTTGCATTTCCCAAGATGGTGATAACAGGATAGCCCTTCTGGAGCGTCCACTGATCCATGACT
This sequence comes from Tenrec ecaudatus, assembly GCF_050624435.1. Classification (NCBI taxonomy): domain Eukaryota; kingdom Metazoa; phylum Chordata; class Mammalia; order Afrosoricida; family Tenrecidae; genus Tenrec; species Tenrec ecaudatus. The sequence goes on along the minus strand of NW_027458176.1, from coordinate 92,320 downwards.
TCTTGTATATTTACATATTTTCCATTCCTCTTCAAAGCCTTTAGAACCCAAATTGGATAAATGAGCTTTATAAGCATGAATTATACATATAATTATATTAAATCATTTTCACTTTTACCTTTAATATTTACCTAAATATGAAACATTTCAAGATCAGTGAAGCTAATATAATGTGTTACTAAAATTAATTTTCTCACCTTAAGTTAGGCTTCATGCATATATATATGGAAGTTTCATTAGCATTAATTTTTTTTACATAATGGAGAATAAAATACATTTTACTGGTAAAGTAAATACATGCAGCATCATTAAATATCCCCAGTGTGTCTAGTTGGTATATTTAAATATTTGTCATGCACACAAGAAAACATATTTCCTTAAAAACTTGCAGTATTTCTCACTTTAGCATGACTCACTTCCCAAATATATTAAAATTGTATTCCATAATTATTATCTTTTTAAAGTATGAAAGGCATCAATAACATTAAGTACATTTAAATCCCATTGTATTTTTAGTACATTTTATATAGCTCATTACTATACATTTATAAATAATATGCGACAAAGGAAATAAAAGCTCAAAATGAAAACATACTGTCAGCGTCAATAAAAGTTACCAATGGTTTGGGTTCTTTTTCTTCCTATACTTTACCTCTGAGAAGGCATTCCAGAGATCATTTCTGGCTGCGTTGCCATACTTATGAATGGTTAAATAATCCTACAAAGAAAATAAGATTTGAATTACAATTTAACTGCTAAGCAATTACCAGTTAATATAATCATTTCTCAAATCAAATAAACAATTCTATTTGCTGTGCTTATATTGATACAAAGAGAAATACTCATAAAGGTTTATAAGAATTAAACTATTCAAAAAAACTTAAGCATAGCATATTTTCTAATTAAGTATCAAATAACTTTAATCTTTAAAAATTATTTTTGAGAGTTGAATCATTTATAGATTTGGGGGGGTCAAAAAACATCCCTTCATTTATCATGTCAACCTTGGCTTTTTGAATTAAATTACCTCCCCAGTGTAATATTTTGGGAAACCTTGCCCATCAGGATTTTAGACTGGAATCTAAAAAAATATTTCATGGGATAAGAACAACTCTGACAATAACAAATCTTTACTGCGGTGGATGTCTTTCGAGTTCAGATTCCATGGAAGAGTATAAAATGAAAGCAATGTGTGGTTTTGTGTGACCCTTATCAGAAGGCCTAACTAAGAAAGATTTGGTCAAGTGGGACTGGCTGATTTTTGTCTACGTAGCCAGTGTAAATGAGTCCCAATGGCCTTCTGTTAGTCAAACAGGTAAGAGGTATCACTTTGCCCAAAGAGGACTGTTGTCACAGGCTTTCTAGTGCGAAGGTGCCTATTATCACAGAGATAAACATTGCTTTTCATTGACTTGATGAAAAAGTATTATTAAAAAGAAATTTTATCCTGGTCTAATATGTTTTTAATTTAGGAATTCCCAACTATTAGTTAAACCTACACACTCTCTTTCTAATTTAAGCCTTCCTCCTCTCTGGGAGGCATGGATGCATCGCGGTGAATGCGTCCTCAGTTATGACGACTGGGCACTTCGTTTTCCGATGTCGAAGTGGGAGAAGGAGAAGAACATAGATGATGTTAAGCAAAGTGTCTCATTTGAGATCCTTTCAGCCCTAGAACTTGGAGGTAACAGGCAAATGCTTAATTTACATGCCAGTTCTGAAACTGGGGGGAAAATGCTGACTCCATTGAGAACTTTATGTAAAGTGGGATGCTTTGGAGATAATTAAAGTTGTAGAAGCAGATTTTCTGAAATACAAATTGTAGCACCTGTGACAGATTGAGCTTTTGTGGGCAACTCACATGTTCAGATGGCACCTCCCACTTAATCAGACGCCTGGAGAAGCAACATCCACACTGACTTAGCAATGACAGATTTCTCATCAAGATGCTCTGGACAACTTTACTGCGAATTTAGATCTCCAAAGAACTAATCTGAACCTGGAGTTTAGCTTTGGGTAGGAGAGCTATATGAAGCACTCTCTATTTGAACCCTGGGACTAGGATTTAAATCATTTTCTGATTAGGTGTTAAAATTATTAGAAATTTTGCTTTTAATTTGTTTGTGTGTGTATCTTGGGGGAATCTCTTGAATACACTGAAAAACAATGGACATTGAAACTTATAAATGTATGTGAAACATCTATTTAAATGAGAACTATTATTGTTGAGTTCTGTTTATGCAGAGGTATTGGGATAATAAAAGAGAGGCAGCAAAGGGACACCGACGGATCTGGAAAGGACCGATGCAGGAATACAGGTTTCCCCTTGGGGTGGATCAGAATATCTACAGTCAGTCTACCATGAGATCGGTTGGATCTTAGCTTGATTTTGATCATTAGCTCAATGTCTTTTTTACTCTCCCAATTCTGTATAAGGCTCCAATTTGTTTCTAACAAGCTGAAATGGCAATCAGTCAGGATTAAGAAGGGGGTCTTCATATGCCAGGCTGGATATTCAGGATAGAAATGGTATGTTTTTGTTGGAATCCCATCAGCTTCAATATTCATGGCATTGGAATTCTTCAGATTTCAACTGTCTTTCCTCCCCAAACACATATTCTTTAGTTATCCCAGCCTTTCTCTTATACAACAACGATATACATATGGAAATATATTCTTAGTCTTTGGAGAATTACAAAGAAAATGTGAGGATCATGCCTATTAAAAACCATATCATCTATTTATTCTTTTATTTCCATGAATTGTATAATGCACTTAGTATAGACCAGGAAGGTTTCGTGGGAATGGAGGAACAGTGATGGGCAAAAGGTCGTTGAGAAAAAAATGTAAATAACAAGATGCAATTTGAGTAGGTCCCTGTGACTGAAGCTGTGAAAGTCTTGGACCAAAAATTACAGAGCCAAAGCAATTCCAATGGTTGGTGCATGTTTACATCGAACGACTTTAAGTTCTATTCTAACCTACCAGTAAATGAATATGACAATGATTGGATAAGAAATTTATTAATAAATATAGACACATATATGAAAATCCAATATTAGATATGACATTACAATATAAATGTATAAAGTATAATGCTTTGACATCCACTGTAAGAACAGTGATGGGCTGTCTATACTAGATATTTCAGAAATGAAAGAAGTTGAAAATAATGAAGATGATTAGTTGAATATACTTATGAGACCTATCTAGCAATATAAACTGATTACAAGTTAAAAAGGGATTAACCGAAAGCATATTCTGATATATCTACCTATGGGAAAGCCAACATGCATAGTAGTTAAAAGTGAAGTGAACTACTTTAAAATGTAGTTAAAAGGAAGGTTCAATATTATATAACCCAAACCTCTCTGCCATCAAGTCAATGCTGACTCATAGTGACCCTCCGAGGGTTTCTGAACTGTAACTGTTTGCGGGAGTAGATAGCCCTGTCTTCCTCCCATGTACCTGCTGGTGGGTTTGAACTGCCAGCCATGTGGATCACAGTCCCACACGTAACTACTACACCACCAATAGTGATTGAGGTGATATTAGCTACAATAATCTTCTTAATAAGCTCAGGCTACTGAATAGGAAACTGAATTACGTAACCAACCAAAGGGTAGCATCACTAATAATTAAGGAATGTTTCACATAAAAAACTATAATGTCATTTGCCTCTCTTAACACTGAATTGCTTTATATTCCTTCACTTAATTCACATAACATTGGGATAGGTAATATAATCATTTAAGATATCAGGAAATTTGAAATCACAGACCCTGGTCCATATCCAAACCCCATACATATGTCTACAGCCCAATATCCACTAGATTCCCCAAAGATAATTAAGGGTCATATTCAAAGAAAGCTAAACTCACTCTCCTCCCCCAAACTGTCTCTTCTTGAGGGCTTTTCCCCAATGATGAATATGAACCAAAGAGTCATCTTTCACGCCTTCCTGTCCTTCCCGTCACATTACTGCTCTGATATCCTGAATCTTCCTCTAAGGTGCCACGCTACACATTACAGCTTCTCACCTGGACACAGCGCCTGCCACTGCTTCTTCTCTCTTTCAACCCTACCACACACCACTGTGCTAGCCAGCCAATACGGTGTGCTCAGAAAACACTACACCTTGAGCTCCCTCATGGACTAGCCCCGCTGTACTTCCTCAAGCCTCTTAGCACTTGTTGCCCAGTCTCAGATTAGCTACTTTATTTGAAGATGCCTAATACAATATTTTCTCTATTTCCTAGTTCTCCACTCAAACTTTACCTTTCTCCTTTACTGTGCAAATTCACTTTAATAGTCAAGTCTCAATTTTAATGCATTTTCCCTGAGAATCTTTGCCCACTTCTGCCTCCTTTCTAATTCTGAGCCAAGTACCTTGTACCCTATCAGAAGACATATTAAATCTGTGTTTCAATTGCCTGCTCATTAATTTAACTGCCCACATAATCTAAAAACTCCCTAAGTAAATCCCACCCAAACCATTGGCATCCAGCTGTTTCCACTGCATGGTCGTCCTGTAGGAGGGAGTCACACTTCCGGTAGCATTTCCTAGAATTTTGCTTCTTTTGTTTTACAGAGATCTGCCATGTTTGGTTAAAACTACTTTGCTTTTGGTTAGCACAGAACACTTCCCCACTGCAGGACTAGCGCCTCTCGCCATAAGGTCAAAAACAAAATGGTACTGGTATCCAAATGATTATGATGTATACCACAAAGTAGAATTGCCCCCTTTGGGTGTCTAAAGTTATAAATCTTTACAGGAGCAGAAATCATATAGAGCAGCTGGTACTTTTGAACTATTGACCTTGCACTTAGCAGTTCAATAAGTGATCTAATATACCACCAGGGCTCTATTGTGTAAGGTAAGGACCTGGTTGTTTTGGCTTATCACTGTTTAACCAAACTGTGTTCCCAATATAGTACGCAATAAATGCTCAATCTGCGTGTGTTTTCTGAGGTTCCTTAGTCAATATGCTTTTCTATTACTAATTTGCAATGAAGTAAAAGATTTATTACACTGATAAAAGCAAGAAAACCAAACCCAGTGCCACTGAGTTCATTCTGACTCATAGCAACTCTGTATAGGCTTTCCCAACCACATCTGGACAGGCATGCACAGGCTCATCTTTCTTCTGTGGCTGTTGGGTTTGAACAACTGACCTTGAGATTAGCAGCTCACACACCAACAGTGCTCCTTACTATTCACACCAGATTCGCTCAAATACTCAAACTCATTTTTCTCAGTGTTTATTTGTTATATATAATTTACATTAATACATATGCAGTTCCATATCAAAAGATTTTGAATGATTGAATATAATACCATTTTTGGTTTTCCACTTTTGGCTAACAAGTAGTACAGTTCATAACGTTTCATATATAAAAGCCAGTGGGACTAAGAAAGGCCAGAGGGAAAGTAAAATGTTGAGCTGAGGAAGTAAAGGCCTATTATCTTTCAAGGTTTACATGCAAATAGTTATGGAATGCTTACTCTCTTATTAATGAGTCTTTCCGCGTGTTAGGGCAGCAGATTAGCTGCATGAGTAGTCTATCCCTCAGGTTACAGAGGGACCATTCAATAAAAACCAAAGATGCATGACGTACTTTAGATGTGTTTAGCTGAAAGTAAAACGAAAATTTACCCTATGATGACTTTTCTTTATTTTTTTCCCCAGGATGACTTTCAAAGTGATAAAAACGTGTCCCGTCCTCTAAGAAAAGGAAGATTACAGTAGAGGTGCAGCCCCTCCCTCCGGAGCACTTCACTGAGCCCCCTTAGTGGAATCTTTCCTCCAGTTTGGGCTCTTAGCAGCTGAGGCCCAAGCACAAGATTCAGATATCACAGTCGGCAGAGACAGAATTGTTCCTTCCATCAGATGTTAAAGACTCAAGAGACCTTTGCTTCAGATCCTGCAGCCAATACCTCAAATTTCTCCTTTATCAGAATTTTATGATGTCATGAATTATACATATTAGGATTATTTAGTATATAATTTAACCAACCTAGCTAAAACATGCTTCTGATGCACTAAGCAGTACCATTTGGATCTTGCAAAAGGCAGAATCCAGTCCTTAGCAGGATATGGCTGCCTAGAGTAGGTGAAGGTGAGACGTTGAACAAAGTCAGAATTCAGTTCATGAGTAAAAGGGAAGACTCGCTCATGAGCACACCACGAACAATGCTTTCTACAGTGAGACCAGGCCCCATGTTGCACGCAGTGACTCTGCTATGAGGATGTCATCTACTTGCACGACTAGTTTGAGAAATGATAAATAAATTCAGGCATTGATTTTTTTTTCCTGACTGTATGGCAGGAAGGTTGAAACAGGTTTAAAACATTATTTCTTTCTATCACGATAAAATGTGCCTTGAACAATTGATACCAAAATATGTCAGTGTTTGGCTTTCTGACATTTAAACAGCACTTTTCGATGGGGGCAATAATTCAATACGGACTTTTATAAGAGAGCAAGGAGAGGGACACAATACTACAGGCACACTTGCCACTCTCTCTGGTAAGAGAGGATGGGCGTGCCCCCTGTCCTCAGACAACCCCATGCTCCCTTCGAGGTCTGTGAATGCCCGTGGAGTAGAGCAAAGAAGGGAAGGAAGATCATTGAAATGTATGTCCTGTCTTGGTGACAGGAGCTGGGTGGGGGCCATGTCAGCAACTGGATCTGAGAGTTCTGTAGCTCGACTCTGGCTGCCTCTCTGTATTTCACAGAACCCTTTAGTTACTACTCTATTTCCAAAGCCCAGCTATTTAGACTTTCTTTTGACCCAATGCGCTACCTTTGAACCCTGCACTAAATTTGTTCTGGATAATACAGCTGGAATTTGCTTCTGTGGCTTGCAACTCCAAACCCTAACTGATAGAATACTAAAAGGTGCCGTAAGCTGAACAAACAAAACAAAGATATGGCTAAATTTCCCTAATAACCCACCAGCTTTTGTGTGTGTTATAAAATGGACTCACTGTCAACGAGTGGATGACTCCTCACAGTAACCCAGTAGCACGGGGGACCTGCCCCTGTGTCTCTGAGACTGTAACTCTGTGAGTCACAGCCAACACAGAACCCCTCCACCACCAGGGCTCCGCATAATAAGTATCGGGGAAAGTTTTCAAAAGAGGCAGACCAGAAGGTTAAAGTCCACACACACAAACCTGTACACACACAGAAACTGAAAGGGATGCAGCCTGTGCAGAAGCTCTTAGACGGAGGTGCACATAAAGCGACAGCGACGACAGTGCATAATTATAATAAGCTACTTTCTTGTCTTTACAAAAGCTTCCACAGCCGGGGTCCATAAGCAGAGGAAGGACCACGAGCTCCGGACTCCAATCTGTGCCAGTGTGTGCACTGTGAGAGTGTGGTAACCTGAAGGGGTCCATGAACACCACCACCACAGATTACAAACTGCCAGGTCACAGCAATGTCACCGAGAGTGGGATAAAATCTATTGGAATGCTGGCCTGTGCCAGCATTCAGAGGATGTCTCTACAATCCCTGACCTTGAACGAAAGCAGCAAGGAGACTCACACAGTGACAGATGACAAAGTAAAATACCACAAAGCTGGAGTATAGACCAGATGCTATTTTAGGTAATATGAGAAGACTAGTTAGAGATTATGAGATTATGTAAAATGAGCATCAAAGCAGTGACAAAGCATAAAACAAAATAAAAGCAGTAAAGTTCACATTTTCATTATCAGAGAGAAGAACAGAGGAGGAAACAGAGGCACAGGTATTAATTGTCCCTATTTACCATTCAACTGTGGTCAAGCTTCCCAGAAGAACATTTGATCTCTTGGAACCCTTACTCACTTGTCAAGATCTGGAGGTTTCCAGCCACCATAAAACAGCAAGGTGCCATTTAAGAACAAAGCTATTTAAATATGCAGAACAATCGCTGAAAAGTACTTTATTGTTGATATGTCATTCTGATTCTGTGGGTTTTTTTTAATGTGTGTTTATGCCAAAAGTTATCTCCCTAAGTAGTTTGATTGGCTATAGGAGGATCCAGATATTTCTCCAGGAGCAAAATGCAATTTTGCACGTTTAAAAATTTCATCATTCTACTTAATGAGTATTTTAAAACTCATACTTTCATGATAAGCTACTCAGTATGGCAGACGATTTTCACTCAAAATAAACTGTAAGTCCATGAAGATTTTTAGTTGTCTATTCATTTGATTTTTAATTAAAGACAGCGAAACATTCTTATACCAGGTTTGTTTTTATATGTATTTTATGTATTAATTATAGATCAGACTCCAACATGCAGGCACACCAGCAGAAAGGCAGTTATTTCTATTTTGGGATGTGTACTGTGTTCCAGAACAACCTGACAGGGTCCTACACCTGTAAGTGAAATAGTGTGAAAGTAATAGTCTGTTGGGGTGCTCTGGAGTACTAAAATAGCCCTACTTCTCACTTTCACTGCGAGAGTGAAATATTACTCAGACATAAAATGTATCTATTGGTAAAACTGAAGTTTGGGAACTGCCTTTGCTGAATGCCCTGGTAAAGGACTTAGACCACTACAAGCTTACCAAACAGACATATTTGGTCTTGGCTGGCAAAATGCACTATTTCCTAGGAAACAAGAGGGCACTGACGTTAAGTCACGTCTATGACCATCACCGCCCCCACCCTACTCTTGCTCAGCACCCAGTGCAGGAGACTACAGGAAACGAAAATGCATTTTAATTGAGAGATATTGGATGTGCACAGCAAGGAAATCCTTGGTAAGATAAATATATATGGTGGCACAAATATAACAATTGTGAGTTTATCTCAGGACTAAGCAGTGTGGTGTTTGTTTGTTTGTCAGTTTCACAAAGACTCACTACGAGTCAAATTCAACTCAATGACAACACACTCAGAAGAACTGGGTAAGGAATTTGGCCCTTACCAGTCATCTGATAATATTAATGTATACCTTACAAGCATGTGCTCAGAAAACAGTATAAATCTTTAGAAAAATATACATGATGCAAAAAAGATCAGGATACATTAGAAACTTTATGAGCAAGCTCAAAAAAATACTATCTGGGTTGAACCTCTCTCTGTTCAACTTTACTTCCAAGAGAAGTCAAAATGTTCCAGAGGGCCAATGAAAGGAAATTATACGAATTAACCTAAAGGAGAAAAATGCTTGGATAAAAAAAAATCACATCAATGTCAATGAGGGGAAGGGCAGAGTTGAGACCCAAAGCCCGTCTGTAGAAAATTGGACTTCCCCTCACAGAAGGGTCACGAGGAAGAGATGAGCCAGTCAGTGTGCACATACTTTTTCTCTAGTTCTTTAATGCTTCCTCCGTGACCCCCACTCCCCACTATTATGACCCCAATTCTACCTTACAAATCTGGCTAGACCAGAGCATGTACATTGGTACAGATAGGAGCTTGCAACACAGGGAAATCAGGACAGCTAACCCCCTCAGGACCAATAATGAGAGTAGTGATACCAGGAAGGCAAGGGGAAGGTGGGGGAGAAAGGGGGAACCGATCACAATGGTCAACATATAACCCTCTCCCAGGGGGACAGACAACAAACAGAAAAGCAGGTGAAAGGAGATTGGTGTAAGACCTGAAAAAAAATGACAAATTATCAAAGGTTCATGAGGTAGGGCGCGTGGGAGAGGGAGGGAGGAAAATGAGCTGTTACCAAGGGCTCAAGTAGAAAGATAATGTTTTGAAAATGATGAAGGTAACTTATGTACTAATGTGCTTGACACAATGGATGCATGTGTGGATTGTGATAAGAGTTGTTAAGAGCCCCCAGTAAAACTATTAAAATAACAACAAATTAAACACAAAAAGCACGGAGGAAAAAGTTGAAGTCGAAACTTTATACCTGAAAAAAACTAATTCCCCTCTGAGTTTAAGAGATTTCCTGAAGTTGTAAGGCCTAGCACATGTAGTTATGCAGCCATTTACTGAGATGCCAGGTTTGCTAGCAGCTAGCCCAGAAAATGGGCATACGACATTCATTCTCGCCATACCTCTATGTACAGACACTGACCTCAAGAGGAGAGGTTTGGAAAGACGTACAGGTAACACTTAAAAATACGCACTATCTCCACTTCTCTCCAATACCTACACATTCCATGACATCAGGACCTACGACTGCCTAGCAATGTAATCGAGACCAGAAGGTTCCGCCCCACATGTTCTAGATTGGTAAGGTTTCCTTGAACATTTTTACATTTATGGGCTTAAGGACACTTCTATAAGGACATTAAATTTCTTATATTCTCAGAGGCAATTTCTTTTCTTCAGTGCTAAAATCATACACACTATACTAGTTTATTATTTGTGTTCGTATTGTTAATGTGTGTGAGATACTTTCTGTCTTCTTTTTCCTTAGATTTCATAGTTCATCTTAATCAATTCTTGGCAAATAGCCACCTCAACTTTTCAGTTCTGTTCTTCAATTATACTAGCTTGGCAAAAAAACAATTCCAGATGAATTCAAGTATTTTTCTTCTCTAAACCCGCACTCGTGCAGCTGAACGTCACTGGAGAAAATCCTGTAATTAAGCAGATTCAGTCTATGATACGTTCATAATCACCCAGCTCAAAGAGGCAATCAGTAGTTAGTAGGTGTGCCTCTTTATTCTCAGACCTACATGCTCACATTTCACCTCTCATCCTCAGCTTTCCACTACAGACCCTTGCTCAAACAACACTGAAAAAAAGCACAATTAGAAAGGAGCTCCCTCATCTCCCCACTACCAGATTTTCAAGTTTATTGAAAGCATCTTTCTACTATAAAAATTAGTCCCTTCACCACCGCAAGGACCGAGATGCCAGTTTTCTCTTCTTGAGCACTACCAAATTCCTTTTCTTGTTAGTACAACGGGCTCCCATATTGAAGTAGTCAATAAAACAAAAGCTTTCTGTGAGTCCTTATATCCTTTATAGCAAATTACTTCACTTTTCTAATATCCTTCTTTTGCAATTTTTAAAAAGTATGCGCTTATACCCATTCCACTCAACCTAATAAAATTGCAGTCTTCCAAAAGAATACGTTTCCATTTTTCCCCTACTCCACATGTATCTTACATTTAACCTTGCTGCTCGCTTTCTTGTTGTTGAAACGTGTTTCTCTCCAGGCACTGGTGACACTGCACACTTGGTACTCTGCCTGCCTTGGCAGCTGCTCCATTTGGATCTGAGGTGGCCCTCCCTCTTCTCGGAACCCCCAACCGGTACAGTCCTTCCCGGTTGGTCCCAGGCCCTCAGACAGGAAACCGCAGAGGCGTCCTTGACTCTGTTCTCTCCCTCTGCTCCCACACCTCACTCTTCGTCCAATGTACGCCAAGTCCCCGCTAATTGTACCTTCAAAATACATTTTGAATATGTCCCTGCCTCTGCATACCTAATTATGCCATATCCAACCTTTCATCCTCTTTTACCAGATACTTAAATTCCCTTCTAATTTTATTAGCCAGTTACCGTAATGGTAGGCTGATTCTTTCAAGGCCACTGCAATATTTGCAGAAAGATAGAGAACATCCCAGTTTAAAACCCTTTAAGAACACCCCACTATACTTAGGATAAAATCCAATTTTCTCCACAAAGTCTATTTGGATACCCCATGACGGGCTCCTACCCGTACCTCTCCGACCTTGTCTTTTGTCCTTCCAACTTTTCTCAAGCACCTTAGCTTGCTTCCTTTGACATGCTCAATTTTTCTTACCTTTTGCACAAGCTCTTTCCTCTTCCTGATGATCTCCCCTCAGCCCTTTTATATCCCTCAGAACTTTGTGTATCATCCATTTTCTGAAGAAAGATCTTCTAAATACCCGATAAAGTTACCTCCTCTCACTCCCTCGTAGCATTTAACACAGTTAGCACCATATATTTGTCTTTGAATCCTTTATCATATTTTATGATTCATGGAAATGTATACTATACCTGCTCTATACAGCATGCACTAAATACTCACTACTTACCGTAAGTACATAACAAGAATGTATAGAATAAATGATATTTAATGGGTCATAAATATGGGCTGTAGAAATAACTAAGTATAGCTTTTAGTATAGGAATAAAAACTATAATTTTGTTCTGTTAGCACAAAGTATTAACAGGCAATTTTTATATTTAAATGGTTAGTGTTCTTAAATGTTTTTAAAAATCACAGGTGGAGGCCTTGAGCCAACAAACAGATGGTGGCTATTGGAGATTGCTTACAAATGGAATCATATTGAGGAAAGCAAGTGATGCCACCATTTTTTGTCTTTAAAATATTTATTATGATTTACATGAAAGTTTCCAGAGCAAATTCATTTCTAATCCAGCAATGCATGCATGGGGAGTTCCCTGGCCCGGGGTTACAATTCTCACAAGGTGTCAGCACTTCACACATTCCTGCCTTGGTTTTCCTGTTTTCATTAGCCATGGTTTGCCCCCTTTCTGTTAGTTTACTGGAAACAATTCTGCTTGATTTTGCTTTTAGATAAATACTATCTGTTCAGGTGTATATACTTGATTTTTCTGAGGGGCATGTTAGTTTCACCCATGTGTTATTGTTCACACACCAGCTGAAAGGTGGTCTCAGGCTTGGCTTCAGGTCTGAGTTAAAAGAATGTCTGAAGGCCATAGCTTGCAGGACCCACACTCTCTTTGTTCAGCCAAGGTGAAGTTGTGTCTTTCTCAAGACAGACTTAGAAGGTAGAGGAGAGCTAAAGCACGATTACCATTGACCGAAAAGAGGTCTTTCAACACATTCGATCTTACTGTAAGTTTTCAAACACGTGACCAGGAGCAGTATTTACAGATTTCTTTTAAGTCACCAACTTACAAAATGTCATCTTTCATATGATTTTAGATATTTGATATCCCAGGGGAGAAGGATATTTTCAATATAAATGTTAATGTTCAGTATCTGTAGTGCATATGCATTTGTACAAAGTTTTGAAAAGGAGAGTAAAAGCTGCAATTTTAAGTGTATAAAACACAAGGCTAAAATCTTCATAAAAGTATAAATAAAATGAATGTGTTGTTTCTATTAGGTGCCATCAAATCAGTGCCAACCAATAGCGACCCGATTCACATACAATGAAACACTGCCCTGTCCTGGACCGTGCTCACCATTTCGCCTTGGTTTGTACCCAATGTTGCAGCCACTGAGTCAGTGCATCTCCTTGAGGACCTTCCTCTTTCCACCGGCCCTCTACTTTACCAAACATGATGTCAGTTTGTTTGTAAAAAGTATGTAAGGATCTAGGATGAACGCTTGAAGTCCTCATCTCTAAGGAGTACTTTGGGCGTACTTCTTGCAAAACAGACTTTTTAGTCCTTTTGGGAGCCTGTGGAACTTTCAAAAATGTTCTCACCATAATTCAGATGCATCAATTCTTTTTTGGTCTTACTTAAGCAATGTCCAAATTAAAAAAAGGAGAGAAAAGGGTGCATCTTTAATAGTAAAGGCTTTTTGGTTGATTACAAATAATTGTATCCTTACACAGAAACGCATTGCTACTGTATGGATTCCAATACCTAGCGACCGTCGGTGGGCACTGACGCCCTGTCCCGGTCAGTCTCATGGCTGCACTCCCTACAGGGGCAGACGGCCTTTCTTTCTCCTGAGAAGAAACTACGAGGTTTGAACTTTGGACTCTTCAGTTAGCACCGAAATGCTTAAGGCATGGCTCCATCCATATAGCTGCAGAGGTCACAGGAAAGCTTGCAGTTCAGAAGCACATGGTAAGGATTCCGTGTGTAAGCCTTCCAATAAACAAATTCAGTGACAAAAAGTAATCCCTTTTTATTTAGAGACATAAATAGCCATGGCTATTTAAGTTTTAAAAGTATTTGTTACACATGAAACTATTTTCACATCAAGCAATCTTTCAATAAAAATCAAATGTTTTTCTCTTTTACATGTTCATTAATCTTGCCTTTGTAATTTAACTTGTTAATAAATGCTAATTTGGTAAAGTCCAAATGGCTAGAACCAGTTGTGATGAATCGGTTTTGTAAGACTATCATAAGTATCATCACAAACAATGATTACCAAGCGGTAACTCTTTTCCCTATCACATATATAAAACTGTGCCGTATTTTAAATGAAACAGAGAGACATTTGAGCAGAAACGGTCCATGGCCATTCATTTTAGATTAAGTGTGACTGAGTCACCATCAGGACGGAAACACAAACCATCTCCACAGAAAGGACCTTAACTTTGACACACTGTGTCTGCTCTTCTATTACTATCTGAGTTTTCATTTTCGTGAAAACCCACATGCAGGGAGCAGTCTTTCACAACTGTAAGCCTGCAGGTCTCAAACAAAAGTCCTGCATACACATGCTAACAGACAGCAGCATCTCCCTGGAACACAAGTTACTGAGCATGCTTTGCTGCTAATACTCCCTGTAGCATCGTGCCTGTCATTACTTCAGGCCATCAGAATTTTATGAGCACAAACCAATAATAATGATATTTGGATTCAGAGATGATGAAACATGGAAACATGGAAACATGGAAAGGCTTGAAATATTAGAATGATATTGCTATGCTTTGCTACTGCATTATATACCAGCTATGGTTTCCTGAAGCAAACCTTCAAAGATGGGTACTTAAGAAGGTGTCCTGTCAGGTTAAAAGGAATATCATTGAGATAGAATATCCAGTAAAATTCACCAAGCACTGTTTAGTTTTTCGAAAACATAATTTAAGACAGATAAAGTCTTAACTATGAAAATGTAAATTATCCATAGCAAATCATGAAATGATTTTAGGTAACTAAAATCAAACAAATATATATGTCAAATATTGACAAAGAGAAATAAGTCACTATCAAAACTCTCCATCACAATAAATGCTGGTCTGATGGACTAAAATTAAGGTATTATATGCCCTAGAAGTCAAATGGAGTTAATATTCAGAACCTAAATCAAGCTTCAAGAAGAGCAGTGGCATATTTTTGCCCATCTATTCACATTTCTCCACATCAAATTATGAACACTAGTTTCACATGAAAGTCAAGTTGTCTAACTAGCAAATCAAATTAAATAAAATTTGGATTCAGAGATGATGAAACATGGAAAGGCTCTTAGAGATTATCTAGTTCAACTTTTGAATTGTAAACTTTGGAACCAGAGGATAAGGGAGATTTAGTGTTTTGCAGAAATCCCACCAATATTTTTTAAATAAATAAGACTATCATTTTTGCTCTGTATTCATTTCATTGTGTCATGCTTTCTGAAATATGTTTGCTATTATTTTGGGAAATGCAATCTTAAGAACAATATAGAGAGTGCACATTTGGAAAAATATAAGCAACCTACTTTAAATATATGTATGTTGTTTATAAGTGGTATATTAACTCAACAACAAAAGGATTCAATGTTTCTTCTCTCAAAATTTTACTGTCAAATATTACACGAAACTTCCAGAAAAGAAAAATTTAGGTATATAGAAAATTAACAGAAAATATCATTGTAATGTTTTTCATGTGTGGACCATGAAGACAAAGCTGCAAATACAAAAAATAAAACAACAGAGAATAAATAGAAGAGATAGACAGATAGACCGGCAGGCAGACAGATGGCAGAACAAGCTTGAGCATGCTCGAGTGAGACCAGAAGAGTAGGGAGGTGGAACGAAAAAAAAAAAAGGAAAAAACATACAATTTTAAATTTTATATTGCCTATAACTGTTAACATAATCTAGTGTCTATTTGCAAATGAAAAAATTCTATTTGTCAACAGAAAATAGTCATAGTTATTATGAAAAGAATTCATCGTTTGTCCAGCCGAGGTAAACCCTGACAGCCAGGCTTGGCTGTCTCAACAACATGCAAACCAATACTCCCCTGAGCCCCTTTGGAAAGGAAGCATATTAATATCAACTCTGACCCGTCAGCATCATGACATGAAGTGTCTGTTCAGGAGGTCATCTTCAAAATGTATCCCATACATCTTCATGCTCAGGAGATGATAATTTATCACCCCGACATAGAGATCTACTGTACACTAATCCAAACTGCTGGTGATACACTAAATCAGTTTGAGTGATGAGTATAAATAAAGCTGAAAGTGAAGTACTGAAGGATACAAATCTATCTGACCAATGAGATGTCACAATGCAAATAAAATGCAATGTGGACAAACATAGAGCCCCTTACTTGAAAATTAAAGCCAAATCAAGTTTCAGAGGATAAGTAACACATTAAAACAAGTTTTATATCCAAGTTTAATGTAATGAGAATCAGATGAATAGTTTTTTTCAGATATACTTGATCTGAAGTCTATTAAATATACTTCAATATAAAAGGATATATTTAAAATGTACACATTTTGCATACTAAGGAAAATATGACAAAATAAAGCAAAAAAGGTTGCAAAATAATAATCCTTTCCAAATAAAATAACTATGATTATTCAATCTGCTGAGCAAATCTATACAGACAGATGAGAAAAAGAACAAAAACTGTACTCAGAAAATGATTTCACATCAACTAGCTACCAAGAAATCAAATTCAATTTGTATTGCTCTTATACAAGTTTAGATTTTTTCAAGAACTGTCATGCTACAACATCAATGGGGAAAACAAAGAAATGGCGGTAGAGAAGGACATTCCTCTGATATTCTTGGAGGGCGCTCCTCGAGAGGAGGGAGAAATCCAACTATGTGATCAGAACAGACCCTTTCTCCCCAACAAAATAGGTTCCATGGATTCAGCTCTTCTGAAGGTTTCCCTAATGGAAGGAGCTGAGTAAAGTAACTTCCAACCACTGCTGGAACAAATCTGTGAAAATATTTTCTAAGGGAAATTATTCTTCAGGAAATTTATAGTTTTGCTTTGTTGTGCTACGTATAACTAGCCTTGTCAAAACATAGTTAACTCTTGCTTTGTATTTTACCTTTAAAAATTGTGGGGGGTAAACATAGAATTATACTACTAAAATATGACCTGATCTCAGATGTAGTTTATTAAAATTTTAAAATGAAAGCTTACTAAGAACAGATAAGATTGATAGCTCTCTCTGTCTTAGCATAATTGTATTTCAGGTGAACATCAATTTACTTTAAAGGACACTTCTAAGTAGCAGAATGCATCATAAATAATTCATCAATCACAGCTGCTAGGAACATGATTTGCTCTAGCAGATTTCAATGGAGTAAAAGTTTTATTTTTCTGTATTTGTATTTACTTTAAAAGCCATTAAGAAGCCTCTTTTTCTAAGAAATTTACTCCTAAATCTCATACTTCCTACTGCAAATACATTTTGATAAAATTGTTTATATTCCTTTAATTTGTACAGCACTGTATTTTCTAATTAAAAAGAAAAATTTAAATGATCATCAGATAAATAACAATCTCTATCTATCTATCTATCTATCTATCTATCTATCTATCTATATATATATATATATATATATCAACAGCGGAGCAACAGAAACACAAAATACACGTAGCTGAAAATACTATTAAGATTTTTCTTCACAATATAATTTTCCTAAGGTTATTATCACTTCTTACCTTACATAAACTTATCAGTGGAGAAAAAAGAGAGAAGTAGGCATTCTAAATATTTTATATCAATTATTTGGGCTCTTACAATTTTAATTTAAAATGAAAATTAAACATATTCTCAATCACACAATACTTCAAGCTTATTCTGGTGCTATTGAGAACATGGTATTTATAAGTTTCATTTCTCATATTGAAAGATGATGCTAACCTTATACATCTTAAACTTTTCCATACCATTTAGTAATCTTATATCAGTAATTTCTTAAACTGTAAAACATCTGCATAGCATAAAATAAGAAAAATTTTAAGAGAAAACAAAGCAATTTACTTACTTGCAAACCCCTTTGAAACACTGAATGGCCCATAAAATTAGCCAGCATTCGAATTAAAGCAGCACCCTGTAGAAAACATATTTAAAAAATAAAAGAATTTGAACCTAGTGATATGATTCCAAAATTTTCTGACACCAATAAAACACAGTGTATTCTTGTAATTTATTTTAAAATATGCCTTAAACAAAAGCAAGAACACGTATACCACTTGGAAGAACTTTATTTGTTTTGTAGATCTGAAAGTTTTATGGATGCAATACTGATCGTTGCAGAATAGAAAATTCTTGGAAAGAATATCTCAGAACAATAATAAGCTATAATTTGGGTGAAATAAAAATCATACTGAGCCATCTACAAAGTAAATAAAAATTAGTTCCACTATAAGTTTATAAACTAATAAGGAAGATATGACATTAATAAGCATAATAAAGTATAAATGTAGAGTGACATAGCTACTGAATGCACCCCTGGCTCCATGCGGAATAGAATTGTTGTGGGACTGGAGACTTTGGAATACTGGCTAACAGTTCAAACTCTGCACCAGACTGCTGGCATCAAACAGTGTGTCTGCCAATTACTGTCCAGGTATCCCTGGGACAACGATCTCAGTGCTCCTCTCATCTCACATTCCTTGTGTGCATATTTCATATGGCTGCTCCCAAGATTAAATTAATTAACAAATGCAAATTGTTTGAACAGAATCTGAAAAATACTAAGCACCATGTGTTAGGAACCCCGATAACTCCATGGTTAAGAGTTCAGCTAGTGATCAAAAGGTCAGTAGTTCAAACCTACTGGCTGCTCCATAGAGCACAGCCCTGCGCTCTGCTCACATCAGTATTGCCCATGGCTGTCAATTCAAACCAATTCAGAGCAACTCTGCAGGCTGGGGCAGAGCTGCCGCACAGGGTTTCCAATGTTAAGAATTTCACGGAAGTAGATTGATGCCTCTTTGCTGCATTAAGCAGCTGGTGAGTTCACACTGCTGATTTTTCAGTTAACATTCAAGCAGCCTAAGAAACCCAATGGGACAAGTCTGCGTTGTTCTCAGAGTCGCTATGAGTAAGAATCCACTGCATGACACGTATAAACAACGTATATGGGTGTTAGTTATTAATATTATATCACCTCACTACATAAGTTTTGTGCTAGATCTTTGAGAAGCAATGTTTACTCAAATACAGATAAAACAATGTAAGTATAACTAATGTGGTTAATATGAATACTTAGCAAGTCAGGGAAAATACTACGGGTGTCTGCCTACTCACATTAAGTATCATTACTATAACAGAACAAAATCTGGACACAAAGGTAGGCACGTAGTCAACGTGATGTTGCAAGTAATGATGGATGGCTAAAGCCAGATGAACAGAAACCAACAACAGAAACAAAAGTAGAAAGGGAAAATAGTAAATTAGCTACAGCATTCAAATTGCTTTGAGCTAACAATCTTTGTAAATCAAAGAAATACTTGTCCACCAATGTCCATTGCAGTGTTATCCACAATAACCAAAAGATAGAAACAAGGAAAACGGATATGTCCATCAACAGAGAAATAGACAAATACCATGTGATACAGACATTCATTGAGTTGTAACTCATAAAGAAAAAGTCCTGATGTGTGCTATGATATGTATGAAACATGAAAAGACTTGCTATATGGATTACATGAATAAAAAGAATATGTATAAACAAGTTATATAAAATATCAAGGAGATGGGTTAATTAGGAGGCCCAATGTTCATCTGCTACTGTAATACTTTATAAATAAATATACGTGTAGAGCTCTAGTACCCTGTCATTGCATATAAATGTAATTATATATATACATGCCTGTATAGCTATCCAAGTTTTCAAAGCTAGTAAGTGATAGAGCTAGGGACCCAGGAAGTCTGATCTAGTCTAAATATCTACATAGGAAAACACTAAAGACCCGGCTATTGACAGCTAACATTACCTATATGGAGTCATCTAGTAAATAGCAAAAAAATTATTCACCATAACTTTCACACAAAAAAGCAGAGACTAGATAAGTGGATATTAATTCATGCGTTACTTGTAAAGCTTTCTGCTATCAGAAAGCACAAGATCATTGTTTACAATAATTTCATAAAACAACAAATTATTTCAGTTATTTTGAAATGAAATATATATATATATATAAAATGCTGCTCAGGTCACAGGTAATATATAAGAAAATTAGTTTACATATCTTTTATCCCCCCCTGGCCTTTCCTTCCCTCTGTTAAAGAGTCATTTCGTACTGAATAGGCCTTTGGCTCACACAGAGGTAACAAAGAATGTACAAATGGTTAACAGGGCTAGAATTGAAGACAACATTCTTACTGTAGATTTTGGAAACAGCAAATAAATTCATAGAAAACCTCCTAGTTTCCTCAAAATGTATCTTATACTGAACATTTTTCTACCCCAGCAACGAATGGTTACATTCAGCGATTTAACACACATCATTTGAGAAAGATTGTGAAGCAGGGAGGTACAGAGCCATGCGAGTCCTGATATTACGTTACTTTACCGTATGTTTTACACTTTGATAAGAAGTGGGAGGCATATTATATTACTTTAGTAGATAAAATGATAAATTGATAAAATACATGAAAAGAACCACCCACATACAGGGCTTCAAATTAAGGTACACCTGCGATATCACTGTAGGCTTGTCTACCTCTTTTAGAGACCATTCATTCAAGCATTAGGTTTAAAATTAAGTAATCACTTTGTCAATACTGCTAGCTGTCAGTTTCTTGTACTGTGGTAGATTGCAGGTTGCTGTACTGCTAGAAGATGGGTCAAATACCAGTAGGATCACCTGAGGTGAGAAGTTTTCAACAGTTTCCAGACTAGGAATAGGCTATAAAGAAGAAATCAGCTCTCAACTTCTAAGGGATTCGCTGTGGAATACCTTATAAATAGTAGCAGAGCATTGTGAGATACACCGCAAACCTTATGATTAGTAGGGGGATATTCACAGATATAGCAGAAGATGATGAGCCACTCAAGTTAGAAGTCACTCAAAATATGCCTTGAAGAGCTGCCTTCTCAAAAGTACAGCTGAGCATAATAATGGAGATGGAGTGCAGCCTGCAAGACTAGTAGCTGCTGAAGCGTGACTCACAATGAGGAGCAGAAGCTGCAAATATGTATTAATAACCCTAATATGAGATGTGTGATGTTGTTTGAATCTAGGAAAATTGTGAGTTCTCAGAAATCAAATGGAAAGCAAAAGGATGGATATCCTAGCCATTAGTCACCAGAAATGGTTTAGCATTGACCATTCTGAATCAATCCTACAATTTACCACGTTAAGATGTCAAATTCAAAGGCAATGACATGTATATTGTAAAAAGAGGATTTTTACATCATGACCAAGTGGGATTCATACCAGGGATGATGGGATGGTTCAATATTTGAAAAATAATGCATGTAAAGCACCATGTTAACAAGAAAAAGGATAAGAAGCATGTGATTAAATCAGCTGATTCAGAAAAAGCATTTGATAATATAATATCCAACACCCATTCCTAATAAAAACTTTCAAGAAGACAGAGGGGAAAAGTCTCAATATAGTAAAAGCCATATACAAAAATCCTATAGCCAATACTACACTCAATAGAGAAAAGCTGAAAATATTTCCTCTGAATATGGGAACCTGACAAGGATGTCCTTTATCGCCACTTTTATTCAACACTGTGCTAGACATCCTAGCCTATTAATACCCTAAGACAACAGCGAGAAATAAGGGAGTGCACGTGGCTAAACTAGAAGTGAAACTGTCGCTATTTATAGATAATGTGATTTTATATATTGAGAATCACAAGAGTCCACAATAGGATATTGAAAACAACAGAGCAGTTTAGTGGTATAGCAGGATACAAGATTAACAAGCAGAAATCAATGGGATTCCTATATTCCAGTGGGGGCAACACCAAGAAAGATTTCAGGGCAACAATATCATTCACAGTAGCCGCACAGAACCTGGTTACCTAGCAATAAATCTAATAAAAAAATAAAAGATCTGTATGAAGAAAACTACAGATTACTCCAAAGGACTAAAGGGGATCTACAAAAATGGAAGGATACCCATATTCATGGATTGGAAGACTCAATATTGTGAAAATATCAGTATTACCTAAAGCAATCTACAGATTCAGTGCAATCCCGATCCAAATCCCAGCATCATTCTTCAAAGAAATGGAAAAAAATTATTACCAACTTCATTTGGAGAGGAAAACAGCCCAGGATAAGCTAAGAAGTCCAAAAAAAAAAAAAAAGAAATTAGGTGGTCTTGAATTCCCTGACCTCAAAACCAGTACCAGCTGTCAAAGCAGTCTGGTACTGGTATAATGACAGAAACACCCACCAAAGATCAGGACAGAAAACACAGAAGTAAAAACATTTGCATACAGGCAACTGATTTTTGACAATGGTCCAAAAGGCTTTAATTGGGAAGCTGATACCCTCTTGAATAAACAGTGCTGAAACATTGGCTATGCACCTGCAGAGAATGAAACAAGGCCCATATCTCACCACATGCACAAGGATAAGCTCAAGGTTGATAAAAGACCTGAATGTAAATCCCAAAGCTATCAGGGTCATTCAGGAGACAATTGGGGGCAATTGTAAAGTGCCCTAGGGCAGGGAATATATGGGCTATCAGAGATAACAAACCAATCACAATCCATGGAAGACAAAATAGATGAGTGGGACCTATTAACAATTAAACACTTATGTACATCAAAAGACTTCCTTAAGAGAAGGGGGAAGGGAGACTCCAGATAGGGCAAGATATGACAAAATAACAATCTATAAATTATCAAGGGCTCATGAGGGAGGGGAGAGCAGGGAGGGAGGGGGAAAAAAGATGACCTGATGCAAAGGGCTTAAGTGGAGAGCAAATGCTTTGAGAATGATTGGGGCAGGGAATGTATGGATGTGCTTTATACAATTGATGTATGTATATGTATGGATTGTGATAAGAGTTCTATGAGCCCCTAATAAAATGTAAAAAAAAAAAACTTCCTTAAAAGAGTAAAGAGAGAGCCCACATACTGGGAAAAGATATTTAGTAATGACGCAACAAACAAATGACTAATTACTAAAATCTACAGTATGTAAAAATCTACAACAATAAAAAAACAACAACTAATGATCCCCTGTGAAGGTGAGCAAGAACCAAGGATGACATTCAAAAGGCTAATAAACACCTGAGGAATGCTCTCTGGTCACTAGCCATCAGATAGCCCAATAAAGTAAGTAAAAACAAACAAACAAATAAAACAAAGCCAAAACAATCATAAGATACCACCTAACACCCAAAACTACTGACCAATTAAAAAAAAAAAAGAACAAAAAGACTGAGAACAACAAATGCTGGAGAGGGTGTGGTGAGATTGGAACTCTGATCCACTGCTGGTGGGCTTGTAGATAAGTACAGCCACTGTCAAGGTGATATGATGACACCTAACACAGATGATTAACAGACAACACATAGCAATAGCAAATACATTCTAGTAATATGTCATTGTGGTAAGGTGTAGACAATGTAACTCATCATAAAAGTGTCTGAATTGTTTCTTTGAAGTAACTTACCATATTCATACCTGCTATTACTTCTGCATCATAATTATGTGATATGATAAACCATAATGAATAAAAACCAATTGTGAAAAAACCAAACAAGTGAAAAATGATATGATCCAGCAATACCATTACTGGGCATATACCCAACGCAAACAAGAAGCAGATTACAACAGACGTTTGGGCCCCCGTTTCCATGGCAGCATAGTTCACTATAGCAAGAATCTGGAAACAGCTAAATTCCTACCAGTAGATGATTGGATAAAGAAACACGGGTATATACAAACAATGGAACCATACACATCCCAAAAAAACAGCTGTGAATCCATGACACACCTTCAGATGTGGAAGGAGCTGGAAGTCAGTCTGCTGAGTGAAATTAGTCTGCACGCATGGACGAGCCCTTTATGAGACCGCGGCTGGAGGAAAAAGCATCAAAGTTCACACTTGTGGGACTCTCATCTATTGGCTGAGGGCCATACAGTCTGGTAGAGAGGCTGACCGGTGCCAACGAACCGTACACCCTCTGTTCTAGATTTCCTAAGGTCACCAGGCTTGAGGCTGCCTCACCTCAGCTGGGATCAACGGGTCAAGAGGGTAGAGGTGTCTAATAAGAAGCTGACATGTTCATCTTTGATGAGGTCCCCCTCCCCCCCAGGGCCGGGTAGACAGCCCTATCAGAGAGAGCAGACATACACATGGGAAAACAATGTAAGGGAACAAACAACGCAAGGGAAAGGGAGCAAACATAACCCGGGAACACAAGCCATACCTGTCGGTAGGGAAAGCGAGAGGCCTGACTTCCCGGTGTGGGAAAGAATGAGTGGAAATGCTTTGGGGGACAGTCGGCAGGGTGGGGGGGGGGGAGGGGGGAAGTGCCTTTGCCAGTATGCACTGGATGGACCACATTGACCAGGGTTCTGAATGCATCTCGGGACCCTGGCCAAGGCCTGAGGTGCACGGGACACTGAATCCTGGATCTTTCAAGTAGATAAAACCATGATAAATGAAGAAAAGATGGAAGTGGTCAAGGATTTCATCTTCCTTAGATCAATGTTCATGGAACTGCTGTCAAGAAGTGAAGAGACATACTGCACAGGACAAACTTGCGGCAGAAACCTCTTCAAATGGGGATGAGTAAGAACATCACTTTGAAAATCAAGGGCACCTGACTCCAGTCCTGGTATTTCCAGTGGCCTCATAGGCAGGGGAAGTTCGGCGCTGAGTAAGGAAAGCCAAAGCACGGGGGCACTTGAGAGAGGCTGTGGAAGGTAGCCCGCAGTACCAGAAAAAGGAGGAGGGATCGCTTAGAAGAAGTGCATTGAAAATGTTCCAAAGAAGTGAGGTTGGCAAGACATTTCTAATGGACTTTGATCTTGCTATCAAGAGCTAAGTCCTGGAAGAGGTCACCGTATGCATGGTAGAAAGGCAAAACCAAACAGACGGAAAGACCCTTGCCAACCAGGATGCAGACTGCCTGCAACCATGGGCTCCAACCTCCGAATGGTGGCTGGGCGACGTCCAGGCTGGGGGTAAGTACGATAGACTCTATTCCATGGCGCCTAACACGGACAATAACAGTAATAACCGCCTACCTGATGCTTTACAAATAGCACCCAAAACAGAAACTGCTGCCATCAACATGCTTCACCGGGGAAAAGGTTAAAATCTATCTACAGTAGAACCCGGTACTCGACTGCATCAGTGAGCGACATAATTGGATTTTGATGCGAAATGTAGAGAGCATTTTGCATCAGAGCGCAAACAAAACATCAGAACCTGACCCGACGCACGTGATTTTTGTAAAGGAAGTAGTTCGTGGTTCGGTCACGTGCGTTAGCTGGCATTGTCAGTCTAGGCCTTGTTTAAACCTTTTGCGGCTGCGTTCCAAGCGTTTTTGCTATTCTTTTCTTAGTTTTCGTGGCTTTCTGTACTGTTTTTAGATAATAAAAAAAACATGGGTTCAAAAAAAAGAGTATTTTGAAAAGAATTATCATGATAAGGAACTGGTTAACCTTGTTATTGATATTGTTGATGATAATTTAGTAAACCCTTTTAGAAAACAGATAAGGAAATGCCAACCACAGACCATATTAAACAGAATATGTTTTTCTTTTTTTAAGAAAGCCAGCCAGGTCCTAGTAAAAAAAAAGGCAAAGAAGGGAAAACACCTCAAAAGCAGCTCCCAGTTGATTTGCCCAAACAGTGACTCTCTCTCCACATCCGTGTCCACAGATCCAGATCCTCATCAATCTCAAGGTGTGGGTCAGACTGTAGTTGTTAGAAACTTTTAAATGTTGTGTTTCTTGTTTAAATTATATAATTTAACTCTGAACGCATTCACTTTGAAATTTCTGTGTAATGTTTGATATAAAAAGGTAAGGTTAAGGTAAACACTTGGTGGTCAAGAACAGATTAATCCATGCTCAGTTGTCTCTTGTGGGAAAAACTGAATCAGAGCTCGACTGCATCGCATCGTGATGCTCCTCCTATAACTGATTAGCGTCAAGGTCCGGGGTTCTACTGTACAGAGATAGGTACGACTGGGAAGAAAGGAGTTATTTTCCTTTTTTTAATCCAAGGCCTTGGGTTTCACCAAAATAATATCAACACCCTTCAAATCATTGAAGGTTGTCAGTTGCCAGGAACCATCCTGTTTGTCTTTTTAACTTTGTTACAAATGCTTGATGGTTCATCTGCTTGAATTAGTCTGTGTAAACTAACTCCAATAAATGTAAATATGTGCCTCTATAAATATTTTGCCCATTAAAAGTCACTGATAAAAAGATAGTTTTGAAAGTAAAATATCCACTAATATCCTATAGTTGAATATGTAATATCTACTGTTATATATGGAACCCTGGTGGCATAGAGGTTTTGTGTTTGGCTGTTAACTGCATAGTTAACAGTTCAAAACCACTAATTACTGCTCAGGGTCAAAATGAGGCTTTCTGCTCCAATAAAGTGTTACAGCTTCAGAAGCCACATGAGCAGTTCCACCCTGTCCTACACAGTTGCTGTGAGTCTGAACCAACTCAATGGGAGTGAGCCTATATAGAGATTTGATTGTATACGTATAATAGATTATCTTCTAAGTGAGATAAATTCAAGGCTTGATTTGCAATCATTGGCTTTCAGAGTACAAGGTTGGCAGTTCAAACCCAGCAGCCATTCCCCAGGAGACAGATGAGGTTACCTGCTCCTGTAAAAATTCATAGCCTGGGAAACTCAATAGAGGGTGCCCCTGTTGCAATTAACTTAATAACATGGATTTATTTTTTCTGGGCAGAATATCAAATGATACAGGAAGCATAAAAAGAAGATAAAAGGTACACAGACTCAACATAAGAGAAATAATGGTTTGGTTTCAATCATTTAGAGGTAGAGTATGACCAAGAACTGATTGTACTGAAGGCAGAAGCACTGAAGACACGGGTGAAACCCAGGCTCCTGGGAGCTGAAAAGACACCGATCAAAATATGTTTGCAAATCACCTAACTCTGGAAGTCCTTACTGCATATACTCGTGTAGAAGCCGAGCTTCTCAGCACATTTTTAATGCCGTTTTTGTGGTAAAATTAGGTACCTTGCTGGATATTCAGGTCAGCTTATACTTGCGTATATACGGTTCCAGTCTGTGCCAAGAATCTGGTAGTGAGCTAACTAGCCAAAGTACAGGAAGAAATATGTATCTGCCATAAGAGTAAACAATTCTAAAGAATGTAAAATTGAATGTAGAATGTAGAAATTAACAAAAAATATAATTAATATCACTTTCAAGAAAATGGTTGCCAAAGATCATTTGAAAATAGAGGTTTACATTGACAGGGGGCTACCAGAAATTCAAGCCAGCTTCAGAAGACGATGGGGAACCAGGCCTATTGTTGCTGATAATATATGGATCTTGGGCTGGAAACAGAAGACCAGAAAGATGTTTACATGTAGCAAAGATGGCTAGGTGGATCATAGAAAACTACAGATGACATTGTGAAGAAGGAGCCTGAAAACATTTATTGGTGCTCATGCAGAACCAGTACAAGGACCAAAAGGCAGCATTCATAAAGAACAAGGGAGTATGGGTTGATTTCAACAGGAGCGGCATATGTTGGGTGCGCAACCTTTTACTGGATTTATTCAATCTGTATGTTGCGCAAATAATCTGAGAAGATGGACTAGATGGAAGAAAATTTCAGCATCAGGATTAGAGAAAGGCAGATTAACCACCCACGGTATGCACACAGTCTAGCTTCAGGAAGTGATGGGGACTTGAGTCACTTGCTAATGAATATTAACCACTGCGACCTTCAGTAGTACAGACTGCAACTGAATGCAAAAGAAACAAGAACCCTTACAGTAGTACCAATAAACCACATCACAATAAACGAAAAGACGATCAGTGTTATCAATGATCTTATTTTCCTGGGATACCAAATCAAAGCTCATAGAAAGGGAAGCCAAGAAATTAAATAATAAACCAAATGAGGCAAATCTGATTCAAAGTTTGCATTAAAATGAGAAAGAGCCAAGATGTCAGTTAGAGGACTAAGACAAACCTCCCTTAAGCCACGGTGTTTCAGTCGGCTCGTGTGCCTGTGGAAGGTGGACAATGAATAGAGAAAGCAGAAGAACAATGGCTGGATTGGGGTTATGATGATGAAAAATGTTGACGGTATCATGAAATTCCAGAAGAAAAGACTCTCTTAGATCAAGTACAGCCAGATGCTCTTTAGAATTGAGAGCGGCAAGCGAAATCTGCTACACTTTGGACCTGTTGTCAGGAGACAGAAGTGTCTGGAAAAGGACACGATGCTGGTAAAGGGGAGGGACAGTTGTAAAGGATGGATTGACCTGTGGCTGCAAGAGGGAGCTCAAACAGAACAGCGGGGAGGCTGGCGCAGGGCTCCTGAGTCTTTCATTCTGTTGTTCCGGAGTTGCTGTGACCAGGAAGGGACTCAATAGAAGCTAACAACAACCAGTGACTTGAACAAATATAAATAAGCCTTCAAGAAGGCATCTATATCCATGCAAAATTCTCGGCCTGTGGCGCTCTGGATTGTGAACAGTTACCCCCAGCCACACATATTGCCCTGGACTCGGTCTATTCACCGCAACACAAGCTTAAATACAATGGTAGCCTGGTCCTCCGAGGAAGGCATCCCCTCTATAAGTCGTCTCCTACCAGTTGCGATTTTGACAAGAGAACTGTAAGAACTGCCTACATCCTCAGCCTGCCCGGGACAGACTGCTGTAGCCGATCACGAGAAGCAAGAAAGTATTTCTATTCCTTGTGATGCAGATTGTTTCCCGTACAACGAGAATTTTAAAGCCATGCCACACTCAGCTCCCAGGATATCCACTGAAGATGTGTCTGGGAAAAGTTTCTTTTACCACCAAAATTCTTCAAAATTTTATTCACAAATCAATAAATGATGAGCCGGACAAGTCAGAAATTTTATGAGTCTTCTGATATATTTTTCCTCCCACAAGTTTGACCATTTTTTCCCTTTCTTTTGTGCCCTCCTCCTTATTTCTGCACACTTGTGTAAGCTCATGAAATGTAAGCATTTATGATTCAATCTTGGGACCAGGTTAGAATTCCCTTTAGGACCTATCATTTCTGCTCCTTGAATTTCCTTGACAAGCTTCCCTCCTATACATTTCCAATCTAATCGGCCCACCCCAAGGCTGTAAACTGTCAGCTTTGCGGCACATCTCACCAGGCCATCTGGGGAGCGGGACTTAAAATATCCAGCAGTCAACTCAAACTTCCCTTCAGAGCAGAATCCCCGTCTTCAGATGATTTAAGTGTTTCCCTCCAGGTAATGACGACTTGGTCTCTTGACAGGCTATAAAAACGATCAATTTCCCATCATCTAATGATGAAGAAAATCCTTTCTAATCATAAGGAATGTGCTCCTTTTCTGTCTGGGTTGTTGGAGCCCTGTTCTAACAGGAAATAGAGACTAGAAATATCAATATTTTAAAAGTTACATACTATCACCACTCCGTTAATTGTGGCTTAATTAACTTCTAGACCACATGTCTACATTGCGCACTTGGGCATTTTAACGTCTCCAGAGTAGCATGCACTCTTCTATATTTAATGTAACCTTTTCTTTCCAACGCAAAAATGTAAACATCCCTATTTCATAGAGTTTTATACCCCGATAGGCTCGCCAACTGTCTCAGGAGGCCAGCACGTGATCAGCACCCGCTATGAGGAGCTACTGGGAGCGTTTATTAACCACCACAGTCTTTGTCACGATTGCATAAAGCGTGTGTTCACCAAGGAAGTAGTGTTTACACACTGTACTTTATATTCAGAAGCCAAGTTCCTGCCCCAACATTAGAAAGTGAACCTTTAGGAAGCCTAAGAAGCTCAGGGGGATAATGTACTTGTTTCTGTAAGATTCTTGAAAGCTTCCAATTAATTCGTGCACATTCACCACTGTGTTAGCTAAACACAGGTTCAGGGAAATAGTGGGGGGCGGGAAATGACTTTTATGGGTTCTTTTTTTTCCAGGTTTCAAAAAGAATAATATACAACACTTTGCTTATGAAATATTGATCATGTAGTAATTTTTATACCTTGAGTATTCCTTTTCAGATGTCTTCATAAAATTAATTTTATTCCACATTATACAAAATTGCATGCATGTCAGTCTTGCAGGCATTCAATAATTCCAGGGAAGGCGCTGTGTCCTCGTGCCCCCATTGCCCCCATCCCCAGCGCCTACTCAGTAAGGCTGCGCTCCCTTAGGGTATTAATTAGGGGAGAGAGAAAGAACCAGTACCTATGGACATCGCCACTACTCTGAGCTCTTGCAAACTGGATACTCAGCTGGGCTACAGAGTTTATTTCTTCACTGGTATACTTCGGTGTTAAGAGAGAGCTTCTCATTTATTCTTTTAGTGATGCTTATTAAGCAAGGTAGTATGCCTATTATCCTGTAGAATATAAATGAAGATGTCACAAGTCTCTGTCCTCATGGTTCTCAGGAGCCTATGTCAAAAAAAGAGAAGCTGCAAAACAGTATGAGGACCAGGTAATATGGCAGGAACCAGATCAAATACAGGGATACACATGGTATACAACTAAAAAGGAGGTGGATCAAGGAAAAAAATAACAATAATAATAAAAAGAAATGGGTAGCTGGGGCACAGGGTACTAACCTACCCAAGGGGAGGGTATTGCTTATATCTCCACAGGGAAAGAAGGACCACACTTCAACCCAAGCTGCAAGATGTGAATGCAACATGCCAGCATGGAGTAGGGAACCAGTGGAGAGGACTGGGGGGCCGGCCCCAATCCCAACTACTAAGTGGACACCTGCCCCTCCCCCAGAAGAATTTATTTCAAAAGACAGCATTGAATATGCAGCTCCTTGAGACGGACATATCTGGTCAGAGCACACAGAAGCAGATGAAAGGGGAGGAAGAGAGAGTGGAGCACATCCTGAGCCACCAGGCCTTGAGGACGATGACCCCAATTAGAGCAGAATGTTCACAGAGAGGACCACATGGCCAGCCCCACTATGAGACATGACGCCCCTCACTGACCCATGGCCCTACAGGGCACAACACCGGAGACACAGTGTGTGAATTGCACCCGAACTGATCCCTCCATACCGAGGCAAAACACTAAGGAGGTGTAACAGAACATCAAGGTAATGGAGTGGCGAGATCCCCAGTGAATGGTGGACTTTGGGGCCAGGGCGCGGTGCCCCAACAGACTGGACTGGAAAACACTCGTAAAGGCCAACAAATGATCCTTGAACTAACTACAAGCTTTTTTTTGTTGTGTTTTGTTTGTCATTGTTTTGTTGTATATTGTTGCTTGGTTTTGCTCTGTCTTGTTTTTGTGCATGTTATTATCTCTGAAGGTCTGTCTAAGATAGGCTGGATGAACAATCTGGAGGAGAAAACAATGGGACCGACAGTTCCAGGGGACATGGGAGAGGGGAAGGGGCAGGGAAGGAAGTGATGTTAACAAACCCAAGGGCAAGGGAACAACAAGTAATCCAAATTGGTGGTGAGGAGGGTGTGGGAGGCCTGGTAAGGCATGATCAAGGGTAATGTAACAAAGAGGAATTGCTGAAACCCTGATGGGGTCTGAGCATGATAGTGGGACAGGAGGAAAGTCCAGGGAAATAGAGGAAAGAGCTGGGGGTCAAAGGGCATTTAGAGAGGTCTAGTTAAATACATGTGCATATGCAAATATATTTATGTATGAGGATGGGGAAATAGATCTATATGCATATATTCACAGGTTTAGTATTATGGTAGAAGAAGGACATTGGACCTCCACTCAAGTACTCCCTCAATGCAAGAATACTTTCTTCTATTAAATTGGCATACTATGATGCTCACCTTCCCGACACAACCGCTGAAGACAAAGAGGGTAAACAAGCAAATATGGTGAAGAAAGCTGATGGTGGCCAGCTATCAAAAGATAAAGCGTCTGGAGTCTTAAAGGCTTGAAGGTAAACAAGCAGTCATCTAGCTCAGAAGCAACAAAGCCCACATGGAAGCACAGCAGCCTGTACGATCATGAGGTGTCAAAGGGATCAGGTATAAGGCATCATCAGAACAAAAAATCTTACCATAGTGAATGAGGGGGGGGTGGAGTGCAGAGTGGAGACCCAAAACACATTTGTAGGCCACTGGACATTCCCTTGCAGAGGGGTCTCAGAGAGGAAACAAGTCAGTCAGGGTGCGATGTAGCAAGATGAAACATACAACTTTCCTCAAGTTCCTAAATGTTTCCTCCCAGCACTATCATGATCCGAATTCTCCCTTGCAAGTCTGGCTTGACCAGAGGATGTACACTGGTACAAATAGGAACTGGAAACACAGGGAATCCAGGGTGGATGGTCCCTTCAGGACCAGTGGTGTGAGTGGTGATACTGGGAGTGTAGAGGGAGGGTGAGTTGGAAAGAGGGAACCAATTACTAGGATCTACATGTTACCTCCTCCCTGGGGGATGGACAACAGAAAAGTGTGTGAAGGGAGACATCGGACAGGGCAAGATATGACAAAAATAATAATTTATAAATTATCAAGGTTTCATGAGGGAGGGCGGAGTGGGGATGGACGGGAAAAATGAGGACCTGATGTCAGGGACTTAAGTGGAGAACAAATGTTTTGAGAATGATGAGGGCAATGAATGTACAAATGTGTTTTACACAATTGATGTATGTATGGATTGTGATAAGATATGTATGAGCCCCTAATAAAAATATTTTTAAAAAGTTTAATCTCCCCCCCAAATAAAGCACTGCTTGTTCTAACAACTATAGAAAGGCATTTTAACCATCCTCTTCTCTATACCTTAAAAACTCAAGGAATCACCTGTGATAGTTTTAAATTTTAAAAATTCACCAGAGGCTATTCAAAGACATTAATAATAGAAGATCTTAATGCCCCAGGGGATGGTCCATAAGACTCTCTACCACAAAATCACATGAAGATTCTGCATGGCACCCAAAAGCTGATTTGTAAAAACAACAAACATAGATCCAGGAATGAGTTTTGGGTTTATATTAAATATTGGATCCAACTTAAGTACAATTAATTCTTACTTCATGACCCTGCCCAATGGAAGAAAACCCAGAAGTTATGGTAGCTATAGAAGAGTATGGTGAAGAAATTATATGGTGCCTGGGTGTCATATGAAAATGCTTCTTAAAGGCTTGTTTCCACAGAGGCATCCATCTAAGTGAGATGTCACTAAGAGAACATGGAAGAAGCACACCACCATCAGTGGCTGATGGATTTAAAAATCATATAATCCAAAGTCAAAGGGAGGAATAGTATCAGAGCCTAAATTGTGAGAATCAGGTTTGCAGAAGGCTGTGGATGTCAGAAGGAGTCCAAGATACATTTGTGGGAACCATATAGAAAATAAGCCTCAGGTGATTTCCTTTTATCCACATTAGAGGGACAGGTCAAAGATAAAAGAGAGGGTTTTCTGTTTGTTCATATTTTGGTTTAAGATGTGTTTTGTCATTGGAGGTGTCCCTCTTGAATATTTGTCATTATGGTCATTGTTTTTCAGTACACGGAACTTACAGGGACAGAAAGTATAATAAGGGTTTATGGGGGTAGAGTGGTAATGGGGGTGGGAGGATACAAGGAGTTCAAGAAAAAAAAGGATGCTTTGAAACTGTGGTAGCATTTGTACAATATTGCTTGATGTAACTGAACTATGGAATGATATGATATCTGTATTAATGACCAATATAATTGCCTATATAAAAGAATATAAGTATATAAAAACTTTTAAAACAATGCTCATAAGAACTTTATTTATATTGCTTTGTACTGGAAACAACCCAAGTACTCACTAACAGATGAATAAATAATAACAGGGTGATATTTCCATCCAACTAAATACTACATAACAATAAATGGAATTAACAGGATGATACTTCCATACAACTAAATACTATACAACAATAAATGGAATTAACAATCAATATGTACAAAAGTATATGTAAATCTAGACAGTTGTACTTAAAATAAAAGAATGTATGCTGCATGATTTCATTTATATACAAGTGTAGATAATGAAAACTAATATATAGCGATGAATAGAATTAAAAATAATAGGGTGGGAGGAAATTACAATGAAGCAATAGAAATTTTTTGAAGATAATCGATTCATTTTCTTAGTTATGATATGCACATGACTTTATACAATGTTAAAACATCAAATTCTACATTTTAAATATTTCAGTAACAAATATTCCTTTGCTCCATTCTCAAGAAGAAAATATTAATTCACAATATCTGAAATTAATTTAATTTAAAAATTGAATTTTAATGAGGCTGCGTCAATTAAAATATGCAAGCACAATTTTTCAATGCCTTGAAAACAGAAAAATATTCAAATATTTTGGAAGCTAATTTACTTGGGAATTCTAAGAAAATCCTGGATTGTCTGCATAGTAATCTAATACCAAAAACTTAATTATCAGAAGCTGATAGGGAACGTTTATTTTAGACTAATGTGATGGTTATTTTTGTATGTCAGTTTAAGTAGTCTATAGCGCCTGAGTCAACCAATAATCTTATTTTGTACAAAAGTATTTTGTAGCTGTGGTTAATACAATAATCCATTGACTTTATATCATTTTAGATTCCCAACCTTATCTGGCCTGTCACCTTGTTTCAGAAAATAAAATACTCAGCACTCCCTTGACTATTAAAAACTTTTGTACTGTAGCCCATAATCCACGATAAAGTGTAGGTATCTGTTTTTGCAGCTTCCTTGGATCATTCCAGTGTCCCCCATGGAGTGATGTTGCCTGATTTTGGAAACACTGCTTTAAAAAAAGGAGACTAGCCTTGAAAATGTAGAGAGCCTTGTTCAGTAAAGTAAAACACCTTGAGTAAAGCTGAGGATCCCAAAAGAAAAAATTCAGTCCCCAAACTGCAGCACCAATTTCTGCTTCAGATTATAGACTGCTTACTTATCCTACAAACTTGAGGTTTTCCAGTGCCTACGCATGTGCAAGGCAAATCATTTAAATACATACCATAAACCAGGATACATTTTTAAAAACACTGTTTTAGCATCAGATAACGAGAAGATAAAAATATGAAACTGTTGTTTCTCCACATATTTTCCATCTAGGTCTATACATTTCTGACGATGATGTTTCTCTTTCTAAACCTTCCCATAGGCTTGGGTGCTCTTTGTTTGTTTTCAATTTCGATACCATTTTAATATTTTTCAAATTTACATTCCATAAAATTGTATTAAAATTAAATTTGTAATTTACCAACTGCAAAGCTATTTGTTTGTTTTACAAAGCCAGTTTATTCGGGGAAAATAGAAATATATTATTCCATAGGTCAATGTCATCAAACAGGATTGCACACGTTGACTTACACAATTTGTATAAAATTGTAGTTTTAGCATCCTCAGGGGACTCAAACCATGTTCCTTTTAAATGTTCTTGGAGTTTTAGGACATTCTACAGAGGGAACGGGAGTCTAAAGGAGCATAGACCGTAGAGTGGATGGATATGTTCAACAGGGTGCTCTGGAGACGCAAAATCATTGGCACTTGTAGGTGTACATATATAAAGTCAAAAGTCATTCTACTGAGTCAATTCCAACTCACAGAAACACCACAGAACAAGGTGTTTCAAACAAACACACGGTGTTTCATAGAACTGCCTTTTGGAGTTTTTGAAACTATAACTCCTTATGGGGGAAAGAAAGCCTCATCTTTCTCCCTCTGGCTGGTGGTTTTAAACTGCTGACCTTGGCATTAGCAGTTCAGTGTGTATTGATACAGATTTATAACAAGAAATGGCTCACATAATCGTAAAAGTGAGCAAGTCAATTCTGGCTCAAGTATGTGTATCAGATGCAAGCAGAAGACTTCTCTTGACTCTTTAACTACATAGGTTGATTAACAGGATGCTAGGAAATGAAGTAGGAAGAGCAAAGATTGATGCATGCCATGCTGATGAATCTGAGATAGGCTGAATGGATTCAAAGTCGTCAGTCTGCTGATGACTCCTGGAATGGACAGACAATAAAATAGGAGGCTGACATACCAGTTGCAGGATCCAAATTCAGCAATAGACGTGAGCTAGTTCCCACACACTGTCAATTTATAAGACAGGCCAAACTCTGAATGAAAACTCCCATAATTGTATCAAGATTATGATCAAATTAAGGAGTCTTTTCTCCACAAACTGGTTTGATGCTTCACAGAAGATCCTCTCACAGAGTTGATTACACTATGTTAGATAGTATCATAAGAGAGTCCTGGCAAACTTAACACAAACCTATCACAGTTCACCCCTTTGTCAGCTTAGTATCTCCTTAAATAATACATCAGCATTTTTCAACCTGTGGGTTGCAACCGCTTTTGGGGGGTCTAATGACCTGTTCACAGGGGCCCCCCAATTCATAACAGTAGCAAAATTATAGTTATGAAGTAGCAACGAAAATAATTTTGTGGTTGGAGGGTCACCACAACATGAGGAACTGTATCAAATGGTCGCAGCATTAGGAAAGCTGAGAACCACTGCTATATAGTCTACAAACAAAGACAGTAATAAAGTCATACTTGCAGCTAATATTATATAACTAATATGCACAGAACCAAAAAATGCACTCACCCCATTTAAATTTTATATTTTATAACTAAACAAAATAAAACTATTTAATACACATATACAAAGAAAACATTTCCAACAAATCGCTATTTCTGTAACTGATCACATGGCTGTCGGTGGTATTAAGAACTACCATCTTCGACTACTCATTCTTTATTTCCTTTACTCTTGGCTAGTAAATTCCCTTTACTCTCAGCTGATCATGTTGTTCGTTCGCCTGATGGGGTGACCCAATCCTAATGTCAGAATCAGGTTACTACAGTCTACTCTTGACTTAAATCACAGGACAGAGTAATATTAAGGAGACAGTCTAAGGGATATCCTGGTTCTACACATACCCTGCTATACCTCCATTATGCAATGCCAACCCAATTCTCCCTTGGCAATCAGGATCAATCATCCCACTCAGAACATTAACACTCTCCTTTGGCTGTTGATCCATGAG
Organism: Tenrec ecaudatus; assembly: GCF_050624435.1. NCBI lineage: Eukaryota > Metazoa > Chordata > Mammalia > Afrosoricida > Tenrecidae > Tenrec > Tenrec ecaudatus. Next base: position 55,293 of record NW_027458176.1, on the reverse strand, counting down.
GTATCCAAAATGGCCAGGAGGCATTCATAACTCACGGTTCAATGGAATCAATGCTTTATCTCCAGTGGAGTATTCCTCCCTAAGATTTCCAGACCATAAGAGCATATGGCTACAGGAAAAGGAAGCACAAGTATTATGAATAGGTCATTGGAAATAATAGTGAGTAATGTCACTCACATTTAAACTTTTGGTTCCTGGACTCCATGGACCCTGGCTATTGGAGAAAAAGAACCACATACTGGGTGCTGATTTAGGACATATACAGCCTCCTGGAGTACATTCCCCAGCCCAGCAACAACTCACCACTTAGCTGGCATCGTAATTGTGTCTTTAGAAATCTAGTCCATCCTCCCATCAACTCAACAGCTTCAGGACAGTGGAACATGGGGAGACCAGTGGAATCTATCGTCATGGGCCCATTGCCACAGTTCTTTGCTGTGAAATGGTCTGTGTAAGCTTCTCATGGATAAGACATTCTGTAAGTTTATGAGTGGTAGTATTGACAGAAGGATTGTGTGCAGGGAAAGCAAAGCTAAATCCAGAGTAAGTATCTATTTCAGTTGGAATAAAATACTGTCATTTCTATGAAGGAAGATCTGTAATCAACCTGTCACCAGGTTTCAAGTTGATCTCTCCAAGGAATGGTCCCATATCTTGGGCTCAGTGTTGTTCTCTGCTGTCAGCACATCAGACACTCGGCAGTGGCAGTAGCCAAATCAGCCTTGATGAGTGGGAGTCTGTGTTGCTGAGCACACACTTAACCTTCATCCTTGCCACCATGGATATTTTGTCACTTTGGGCAATTACAGGAATTGTTGAGGAAAGAGAATGACTGATTTCTACAGAACATGACATCCTATCCACTTGATTCTTAACATCCTCCTCTGCATGGGAAGGTAACCCTCTTTTGAGCATTCAAATGAGACATTCAGATAGGCCTTTTCACATACTTCTTCCCCACAACATCTTTGTCATCAATTTTCCAATCATACTCCTTTCAAGTCCCTGACTCTCCAGCTAAACCATTAGCAATAGTCATGAATCAATATAAAGTTGTGCATTTGCCCATGTTTCCTTCTAAGCAAGCTCCAAGATGCACTGCTCAAAATGCTGCCCACTAGGAGGAACTCCCTTCACCAGTTCCTTCAGCAAGGTCCCAGAGAGGGGCTACACAGTGTTGCTGCTGTGCACTTTTGAAGGATGCATGCACGCCATGCAGAACCATCAGTAAATCAAGCCTGCATTTCCTGTTTCTCAGTCAGCTGATCATAAGGCACTCCACATGAAATCATAAGTTAAGATTGGGGAAAAAGATAGTATGCTGGCAGGAGTGGAGACCATAGGACTTTAGCCTACTTCTTCATGCCGTTTGTTTGTACCTTCAGATCCTGCTCTAGCCTGGTCTTGTATATACCACTTCCATTTAATGACAGAGTGCTGCCGTGCATGTCCAACTTCGTTATTCTGGACCAGGCAGCGCTCAGGGCATGCTGAAAAACTCTCAGGCTACATGGTGATTGTTGGTGTATGTTGAGGTGTTCACTCTCCACTCTCCACTGAGGCCCAGTAGCCCAGTAGGTTAAAGGCTGTTTTTCTGCAGAGCATAGCAGAGCTTACCTTGAATATTCCAGGGTAGGGGTTTTCTCTGTTACTCACCAATAAGGGTCTGCGTCTGTCAAAGACCCCAACTGCATCTGTATCTACCACTGATACCTCAAGCATTAAACGTTTGAATTATAGTGTTGGAGAAGAATATTGAAAGTACCAAGGACTTCTAAAAGCACAAACCAATCTGTCATGGAAGAGGTACAGCTAGACTGCTACTTAGAAATATGACTTCATCTCACATTCTTTGGGCGTGTTATCAGGTGAGATCTGTCCTTAGAAAAGAATAGTATGCTTAGTCTCATCCATGGGCGCAGTTGTCAGGATGGGGCAGGACTGGGCTGGGTTTTATGATGTTGTACATAGGTCACTGTGAGTCCTAACCAACTGATAGCACCTAACAACAACAGGTTATAAAATGCTAAGGGTTTTTGTTTTGTTTTACAATTCTTCTTCTTAGCCAAGCTCCCAGCCCTTCCTCTCACTGGTTCTCATTATCTCAACATGTGATCCATTGACCTCTGCGGTGCTCTGGGAACCAGTGTACCCAGTGGCCTGCCTCACAGGCTCAGTGCTGCTCCTCTGCACTACATAGTGGTCTCAATGCTGCTCCTGTTCTCTGTCTCATGGTCTGGGTGGCAGGACCTCTGTTGCCACCATCGCCTCAGAGGTAGGGATCTTGCGCAAGTTCCCTACGTGGCTTGTCTTTCTAAATTGGGTCTTGATTATCTCTCTTTCTGCTCATTTACATATCCAAAGGAATTTTAAAGCCAATCAATCCCTTCTATTAGTGTTTTAGACACCCTTTTTGCATGGCTCCAACCAATCATTGGGTAAGAGTTACAAGGGCATGGATAGAAGAACCATATCAAGTAACTTCACTTCACCACAAAGTTAATTAACATACTTTGTTTGAAATAAATGCACATTTGTATGAACAAGAAGCCCAGTTGCCAAACCTTTCTGACTTACCCTTACATTGCAAAGGAGTTACATTGTTGGAATTATAGTCAATGCCACAACAGAGGTGAATGGAAAACTAGTTTTCTCTGTAAATTTGTATCCAAATTACAAGAAAAATAAATAAATTGAAAGAGATGTATGTTAGAAATAGAAAAGAATGCAAAGAGTGCGTGATATCTTTAGGAACGATTGCTCATTCAACATGGTTGTAGCATGAAGCTGCAGCCCTGTTTCTTACATGCTGAGTTTGAGCTGCATCTGCAACATCACCTTAGAGCTGTCTAGTCTAGTAAGCAAGAAGCTTGGTGGTGCTGCAGGCTAAGAGCTGAGGTGCTAGCTACCAGGCTAGCCATTCAGACCCAATAGCTGATCCAAAAGAGAACGATGAAGCTACCTTCTCCTATAGTGATTTCCCAGCTTGGAAAACCAAAGGGACAGCTCTCCTCTGTCCCATAAGGTCACGCTGAGTCAGTATCAACTCATTAGCTATAGGCTTTAGTCTACTAAGAGACTGACTGCGGAAGTCCAATAGACTGAGGAAATTTGGGATGGGGAAGTAATTGAAGATATGGTTAACAGATTAAGTTGTAGGAGACTGTGAAAAGCACTTACTAGAAGACTCAACCTCATTGCCATTGAGGGAATGCTGATTCAGAGCAACCCTGCAGGACAAGGCAGAACTGGTTCTGTATGTTTCTGAGACTGTTGTTCCTCTTTATAGGAGGACATTTATATATCTGAGGAGAATAAAGATTTAGGAGACATAGAAGTGGAAAAATAGGTACAAAGTACAAAAAAGATATTGAGATTGTGCTGTCATAAAGACAGGAAGAAAACTAAGAGCACGTGACATCACGTTAGTCAAGAATAGTGAGCTATCCAGAAAGAAGGAGAGGTGAGGTGACAGTGTCAGTGAATAGCTTCAGTAAATTTATAAAATACATATAATATAAACTTAAGCAGCTAAATTTTATTAATACTTTTTAGAGAATACTAATTTTCCATGATCATCCTTCCAACTTCATTACTAACAGAATTTCAAATGAGTTATAAAATATTTTAACACATAACACAAAGTCTAATCATATACACTGGTATCATCATGTCAAAGGAAAAACAACACTGTGTTACGGGCAGTCAATAATTACGGATGACGGTTGATAGAGTTGCCAGTTGTAAGAACAGAAGGGAATATTGCATCGTTCAAGACCCAGAAATGGTGACATAGTCGCATTATATTTATTTAACCTTTAGGCTGAATAAACAATCAAAGAAGATGGACTTTATGAAGAAGGATGGAGGATCAGGATTGGAGGAAGGCTGACTGACAATCTTCTGGAGGCAGAGGACACAATCTTGCTTTCTGAAAGTGAGGAGGGCTTGAAGCAAAAATCTTGCGAAGATTAAGGATTAAACCTAATTCAAAGAAAGCAAACATCCTCACAAAAATAAAGCATCATGGTACACAGAGAAGCAGTGAAAGCTGTCAGGGCTTCACCTCGCTTGGAACCACAACCAATGCTCATGGAAGCAGCAGTGAAGAGTTCCAATGGCATGTTACATTGGGTAAATCTCAATGTAAAGTATTGAAAAGCAAGTATGTTATTTGGATGATTAAGATGTGCATGACTCAAGGTTGGGGTACAGAGGAAGCAACTGGGGTCCTTAGGAGTGACTTTGCTTTTGGGGGCTCTTACAGCTCCTATAACATTCTATACATTGATTGTATCAAGCATATTTACACATATATTGCCATCATTTCCAAAACATTTTCTACTGGAGCTCTTTGTATAAATCCCTATTTTCCCCTCCCACCTTCATGAATCCTTGATATATTTTATATTGTTATTATTATTTTGTATCTTAAGCTGTCTATTGTTTCCCTTGACCTACATCTCTGTAATTCATTGCCTTTGGAAGGGCCTATATATCCAACCTTGTGATGTGTTCCCCCTTTCTCCCCATGCCCCTTCCCCAACCATCCCCCTACCATGATATCGCTATTCCTACTACTGTTCCTGAGGCGTTTATCTGTCATGAAAACCATGAGCTCTTATATGTACCTATGTATGTTCTCCGGTCTAGACAGATCTGTAAGGTTGAACTGGGTCATGGTAGTGTTGGGGAGGAAGCAGTCAGGAACTAGAGGAATGATGTGTGTTTCGTCACTGCTGTACTGAACCTTGGCTTAATCATCCCTTCCTTATAACCCTTCTGTGGGGGGGATATCCAATGGTCTACAGATGGGCTTTGTTTCTCCACTCCAACCCCCTTGTTCACATCGATATAGCTGTTTGTTTTGGATCTTTTGATACCTGATACCTGGTCCAGTCGACACCTCGTGATCACACAGGCTGGTGTGCTTGTCCATGTGGGCTTATTTGCTTCCCTGCTAGATGGCTGCTTGTTTAACTTCAAGCCTTTAGGACCCCAGATGCTGTATCTTTTGATAGCCAGGCATCACCCACTGTCTTCACCACATTTGCTTATGCAGCCATTTTTTCTTCGGCAACCATGTTGGAAAGGTGTTGGAAAGGTGAGTATCAAAGAATGTCAGGTTATTAGACAAGTGTCCTTGTGTTAAGGGGGCCTTGAGAAGAGGTACAAAGCCCATCTACTATCTTAAAACATAAAATATAAATATATTTACATTGGCCTCTATCTCTTTCCTCTATAAATAGCTTTGCCTCCTATTTCTTTCCTCTATTTACTTTCCCCTTCCTCCCAACCCACTATCTTGTTCACTCTCCATTCAGCTCTCCATAATTCCTTTAGGATACATTAAACCCCACCAGGCTTTATACCCCTCCCTCACCATCAATTTTAGATCTCTGTTGTTATCTTATCCCTGAGTGTATAGGCTTTCCATCCCCCCTCCTCTCCCAGTCTCCCCTGGAACAGCCAGTCCTTTTCTTCTCTCCTCAGGATTGTCTGACCTGCCAATCTTATCTAGATAGACATAGGGTGAAAGAAAAAGAAACAAAAATAATAAAAATAAGTAGGCAGTTGCAGGTCTGTCTGCTGACCCCTATGTAGGTTTTCTGACCAAGTCTGATGAGGTTTCTAACACTGTCCCCCACATCAGAAGTCTGGAAACCTCAGGGACTGGGTTATTTTGTTCCCCTTGCTGCCCTGCCACTGTGCCAGGGGCAGACGGGCACACTTTCTGCACGGTGGAGATTGTTCATCTAAGTAGAATTGGATTTCCCAGCCCCTGGTTGTGAGGGTAGAAATAAGGCCACATCCACTCTTCTAAGCCCTCAGTTTTCTCCAACCCAAACCATGGTATTTTCATTCGCCTCAGATTCATGGGAAAGTTAGACATCGAATAAGGAAGGCCGAAGAAGAATGAATACACTTGAGCTATTGGGCTGTGAAAATGATTGAAAGTATCATGGACTGTCAAGATAACACACATTTGTCTTAGAAGAAGTGAGGAGGCCAGAATGCATCTCACAGGCCAGGATGGTGAGACTTCATCTCACGTACTTTGGACACATTCTTAAGAAGGAACAGTCCCTGGAAATGGACATTTACTTGGTAAAGTGGCGGTGGCAGTGAAAAAGATGAAGACCTTTGACTAGATGGATTGCCGCCGTGGCTGCAATAATGGGTTCAAAAATAAAAACCATGGTGAGGAAGGTGCAGGACCGGGTATTTGTCATTCTTCTGTACATCAGAACTGACTCATTTCACCCGACAATAACAGCAGATTAGGGCTGCCCCACAATCTAGAATTCAAGAGTTGGTTATTTTAAAATTCTGATACAGCCGCCGTCATTTTTGAGATTTGGGGTAGCTTCATACACTATTAAATTGACAGATACACATCTGCATGCCGTATAAAAGTATGAAAAATGAGCACCCTTAAGTTTTGAAATTAGAGTTCTCAGCAAAATGGATTCCCAAATTCATATGCACTTTAAACAGAAGTTATCTCAAAAAGGAATTATTTATGTAAATGCAGCAAGTGGAAATAAAGGAACCAATGTTAGGTTCTTATCTTAAAACTATGTAGCATTAATTTCAAATAAAATAAAATATTTGTTGATGTCAAAATAACAAAATTACTAACAGCCAGTGGCTTTTTCATCACTTCACATTGCAGTATAAAGTATTACCTAATTCTAACTGGCATCTAGGCAATCAGAGTGCTAGTAGTATAAACAGGGATACTGGAATTCACTGTGAATTTAGAGGCTTCTAGGGAAACCTCTGAGGGTATTTGGGGTAATGAAAGCAGAGAGACAAGAAATATAAAGGAAATCAAATTTTTAAAGTACAATTATAAGAAAATAAAATGTGGTAACTTTATGTTACTTTAAGATATTCTAACCTTATCATACAGCCAATTTTCCTTTAAAGGAAAAGAATAACTCTTCTCAATTAGTCCATGACATGCAAAACGTTTTTCTTTCTATAATCCAAGCCGATAAATTTACCATTTCGATGTAGTATCAAGTCACTCAATGTAGTGAAGAAAAATGAATGTCATGTCCCATTCAGTCTGAACTATGTATCAGTTGGGAGGTATTGATCAAAATATGAACGATGTTTTTCATTACTGAAGGTACCCGATGCTTTGTTATAAATATCTTCTTGAGAATATAAAGAATCCACCTTTTCCACTTTTCTTCACAGAACAGTTTCTAAAGGCTTTTATTCAATGATTTTCTCCCCTCAAAACCCATTACTAGTGTTCCAAATATTTCCCAGTTCAATTTACATTAGATCAAGAAATGAAAAACAGAAAGAACTAATAATGAGCCAGAGACTGAACTGAACCTTTTACCTCTCCAATCTCCAGTATCTAATGTGCATCACTAAGTTATAGTTCTAAAGTATATTATATAAAAAGGACAACATTTTATATGCCTAATGGGAAAATGCAAAGAAGAGAAAATTTTTGTACCTATCATAAAAATGTAGCTTCCTAATGGAATTGACAAGATGGAAATTTGCCAGCAGCCATTTTCCTAGCACCACGGTTAATTGAGCATGAGCACACCATAGGTCAAAGCCACAGGTAACTGATCCTATGGCAGGGAGACTACGAAGAACAAAATAGTATTGGCCAGCTCACTTGAGATAAAGTTTATTGTGTCAACCTGGTCCATAAACACAGGTGGGGTTAATTGAAGGGCAGAGAGATAAATAGCTCAGTGAGCCTTGCCTTTCTAGTTCTGGAGTCTCTTGCTTTGTGATGGTCAGACCAGGGTGCAGCTGCCTTAGCCAATTTCCTGCTTCAGCTTGCAAGGCTCACTTCCTGCAAGACGTGCCATGAGGAAAAGCCACATGGACTTACCCTGGTGCAGCCCTGGGTGCTGGAGCACCCATGTGGAGACCCCTGCCAGTGCTGAGATGCTTACACATTCACTGATTTGGCTTTCCTCCTGCAGTCGGCATCATAGTGTGTGTTTTGTGAGATGGAGGAGGACTTTGTGGATTGGTTTTGGACCTATGGGCTAATGTTGGACTGTGGGCTTGGGCAGCAGTGGGTTGGGATGTTTTCTTGATGTGAATTTAACCTTTACATGAAACTGTCTTATACATATGAGTTTCTGTGGATTTGTTTCTCTAATGTACCCAGACTAACAGATCACTATTTGTTTATTTTTCCTTCATATCCTAATATACTACGCAAATTTTCTACTGTTATACCTGAAGTCTGTTTGAATAGTAATTAAAATGGGAACCAGTATTCTAATATAAACAACATGAACTGCTGCACTAAAATGCTTAGGTCCAAGAACAATAGAACATCTGCTCATGTTTGACTATAGCAGTTGGTATAGCCAGGCCATACATGGGGGATGGCACCCATATAGTTTAGCCATCCTTATGGCCTGGGAAGGAAGCATTTGAAAATATTTGTCACATTTTACCTCAAGGAGAATTATTATTGTTATTGGGAGCTCTTCCAATTAAACAACCCATCATTCAATTAGATCATTATATCAGATAGTATAACAACCCATACTCCAATTAGATTAAGCATAGTTATACAACTGCTGCCACCATCATTTTAAAAACATTTTATTTCTTCTTGAACTTTTTGATATCAACTCTTCTTTATCCCCCCTGCCCTCCCCTAGCCAGGAACCCTAACTATTTTATTATTATGATGATGATGATTATCTTGCCATATCTTACACCACCCAATGTTGCCATTTCACCTACACTTCTGCTATTCATTCCCCGTAAGTGGGGCTATCCGGTCATCATTGTATCAGTTCCCCTGTCCCTGCCTCCCCCCCCCCCCCCGCCCTCTTCTAGTACCCTCGGGGAATTCTTACTCCAATTACTATTTCTGAAGTGTTTAGCTATCTTGGATTTAATGTATCAAATGATTTTAGTTATGCAAATGAACATATGCAGGTGCAACATGATTAATGAGGTAAAACTAAGACCATAAGAGTAAGGGGAGGAAATATTGGATAGTTACGTGTTTCATCAATGCTATACTGCCTCCTAGAGATTTTTGTGTGTCTACATCTCTGGGTCTCAACACATAACCCACCCACTTGCCTTGAATAGATTCTGATTCATAATGATCCTATATGATTGCGTAGAACTGCTCCACAGAGTTTTATGCATAAGGTGTTAATTGAACTAAATTTAGACAATGAATAAGGAAAACCATAGAAGAATTGATAAATCTGCATTGTGGTGCTGGAGAAGAATATTAAAAGTACCATGGAATGTTAAAAGGACTAACCAATCTGTATTAGAAATAGTAAGGCCAAAGTGTTCCTTAGAGACAAACATCTTAAAACTTCGTCTTACATACTTTGGACGTATCGTAGAGACCAGTCACTGGAGAAGGACATCAGGATTGGTAAAGGGGAGGGGTGGAGAAAAGGGGGAAGGCCCTCAGTGAGAGGTACTCACATAGTGACTGCCTCAAGGGGCTCAGGAATAGGAACAATTGCCAATATGGCTCTGGACCATGCAGTGTTTCTGTTGTTCACAGGGTCCTTATGAGTCAGAGGTGACTGGAGGGCTCCTAGCAATACCAACATAGGTTCCAAGACTGTAGCCCACATGCCCACTCTCCACCCACCCCAAGCTAGAACTTTACAGAAGCTGACTGCTGTATTTTCTTCCCTCGGAGCAACTGGTCAATTCATACCAGCCTTTCAGTTAACAGCCTAACACTTCAACCACTGTGCCACCAAGGTTTCTTCAGTAAATAATAGATTACTTCCCATTAAGTTTCACAATATGTATCTATTAGTACACAAATAATAAATTTTACTTATTACATATTGTGTATATTTAAATTTTATGTGTTATATATATAACACTCATACAAATCATTTCCAGATCAAATGTATGTTTGCATATGGATGTGTGTGTGTGTGTGAGTAAACCATTGTTTCTGAATTGATTCCAACTCAGAGAGACCTGAAGGATGCAGGAAAACTGCCCCCACAGGGTTCTCAGTGCTGTAAATCTATGCAAGCTGACTGACACATCCCTCTCTCCCAGAGCAGCTAGTAAGTGTACAGCTAGAAAGTTTGAAATACCACCCTTTCTGTTGAAAGTTGAACTTTAAACCACTATGCCAGATGGGCTTCCATATAAATAAACCAAAAACCAGTATGTACACACAGAGACACATAGAGGCATATATACACTAAAGTTAACTGAATTTAAGCATATAAAATTCTATGAATCCATGATTCTAATTCACACTGGGCATAGCTGTATCTCTGTATGAGTGTGTGTGTGTGTGTGTGTGTGTTGTGTTGTGTGTGTTGTATGCCCTCAAATCAATTCCAACCCACAGAGATCCTCTGGGGCTTGCTTTCTTAGACTGTGATCTTCCAGGGTCAGAGCATCAAGCTGTCACTGCTGTGGAGACACTGGGTGAGTTCAAACCACTAACCATTTGGTTAGCAGGTCGGGGCATTGTCATTGTGCCGCTGGGCTCTTTTCTATCAGTCAAGCGCTGTGTAATTACAACAGATCTAAGCATTAAAGACCGGTTTTCAGGACAAGAGATCCATTTTGATAACAGCAGGTACTAATATTCTTCAAAAATAATTTCCAAGGTCTCCGAGGTGGCTACAGAAATACTTAGAAGTTTTGCTTTTGACACTTCTAAAAACTCAGCGTGTTTGGTTCCTGCCCTCCTGAACACTACCACCCCTAAATTCCCATCAATTGCTGAGCACTCAGTGTGTCCTCATATATTAATGTAATTGCTGGATCTAACACTGCCATGTGTTACTCAAAACAAATAAACTATGAAAAAATTAATGATGTGGTATGCAATTCAGAAGTAGAGTATAGAAGTATTTCAGAAAGGTGTTTGAATCTATACAGGATAATACAAAAATCATATTAAATAATCAAAAGCTGAAAATTGACCTTTGCAAAAGTATTTGTCAATATTTCAAAATATTTTATTCATAAAAATGTTTTTAAATGTTCTTATAAAACACTTGAAAATTCTCAAGATTTTGAGTCATACCACATGTGTTGTGGTTATCATTATATTACAAAGATACATCATTTGTTTATTGCCTCTATTAAGGAAAATAACTCTGAGTAGTTAAAAGAAACTATTACAGTGATTAATTAGAAAATTTTGGCATTTTCCAATTCTGTGAATGGTGTAAGGCATTAAATTTCTAAATATGAGATAGCCATTAACTTTCAGATCCTAATTAAGTAGCCTCCTTTCCCTAGTCTTAACTCCACACTCTCTTAAAGAGCTCTTCAAAGTGACGAGCGAAAAAACAATGTATCCACTAGATGGGTCAGAGTGCTCAGCATTGAGAATACCAAGTGTATGAATGGAAATGGCAAGTGGAAAGTTAGAAGGCAAACAAATAAAATGGGAAGAATATGTATAACTTTATATGCCCTGATTCAAGTTTGGGAGAACCTAGAAAAGTATGTGTTTAAGAGATAACTCTTTTCTCGAGTCATGAGCATCACCTGGGAATTTTTTAAAAAGTAGAATCTCCCACGGAGCTTCAGACCTACAGAATTTGAATCTGCATTTTAACAATATACTCAGCAGATTCATATGTACATTTAAGCTTCAGAAGCAAACCGTCCCAACGTGGGGGTGTCTTTCACAACTTTCATAAGGCCATCCACTAAGGTGTGAGAGTAAATTAGAAGTTGTTCTCTTTATATTTATTTCTGCTTAATGTAAACGTAAACAGACTAATCGTTTCTATCATTCAACAGATGAGCTGATGTCCCTCCTTGGTTTGTTTATCAAAGAACCCAAAGCGAGAACAGGCACTCCATACTGCAGCAATGGCATGGGCCCCCTCCCTCGGGGCTCCTCCAACTTTACTTGAGGGGAGAAGGGTCTCATTCCACATCTGGCCAAGTATGATTCATAGCCATCCTCCAATCTTCTTTATCCTACCATTACACTACTGTCCATCCCACCATACTCTACATCTTGGCTTGGTTTAATAATTATTACCCACACAAAACTCGTAAATAATACAATTATGGGGCTTATCAGGAAAGTTAACAGTCTAATAGTCAGAATTAAAAATGCTAAGGATACAGTTCAATTGACCAGTATTTCTTTTTAGCCATGTAGTAGAAAGCTCTCTACCTCTTGACTTTAGCCTTTGGCTCATTGTCCTCTGAAGCAGTTGGGTTAGTGTTTCATAGCTTCCTTGATGCTGATAAATTCCCAAAGACCACGGTACTCTACCAGCCAGGCTTCTTCCCAGAGTCACTCAGCTTTACTTGTCTGCTGGGTCAAGAATTCCACCATGCTGTCTCATGCTGCCACCACCACCACCACCACTTCTCAATGCCAAGATATTAGTCCAGATAACAAAGTTCACTTTGTTTGTGGCTCTTCTTTCTTAATGGTCATGGAATTCGCCATTCCTGCTTCTCAGATTCCCACTGGAATGGCAAAATTCTCTAAACATACAGTCCTATAGACCCTATTTGCATTCTCCTATCCAATCATTTGGTGGGGATTAACAATACTCTGGAGAGTAGATCCTTACCAAGATGCCATACCTTGGCAGCACTGCCCTTCTCATTAGTTCACCCTGAAGGAGTTAGGATACGTGGAGGATATGAATGCCCAATTAATGGGTTTATGAGTTATATTATCTAATTAGATAATTAGCATGTTATACCAGCCACTCCTTTGTCAGATTATGTTGTGTACTGGCTTGCATGTTGCGATAAAAACTGAAGCTATATCGCAAGTGTATCAAATATAAGCAGTCACCCACAGTGGAAAATTTTCAATGGAGCTTTCAGATTAAAGCAAACTTGAAAGTTAAGACCTGACTAGCTGTTTCTGGGTGGAAAAAAGGCCAGGGGAACCTTATAGATTGTGGCTTGACATTGCGGGAGATAGTGGCGGCAGATAAGCCCCTCGGTCTGGGAAGCAATAAAAATACAACTGGGAAGAGCTGCTTCTTAAAGGTACTGTCAGCTTTGATGACATGAATGGAGCAAAGCTTTGAAGACCTTCATTTACTACTGTAACACGATTCAAATGGGAACAAGTGCGACATTAACTAAAAATCAGAAACTGAAATATATAAAATATGGATAAAAGAAAACTGGAAGTTGTAAAACATGATGGATTGTTTACTAATCCACGGCATTGGTGAACCGACACGAACTGGTCCTGGACATTTGAACCGGACCATCATATGGTCTAATATCCCAAGAATGACAAATTGAAGAAGAACGGAGTCACAGCCAACATCAAAAAGAACAGTGCAGATATGACCTGAAATCTAATGCAGTCAATGATAGAATAACACCCAGACACCCAAAAGGAAGGCCAGTTGATATGACGATTACGCTCATACTTACATAGGAGTCGCGATGCCAAAAATGAAGAAATTGAGGACTTTCATCAACTCTGCCTTCTAAAATTGATTAACCAAGTGACTGTAATGCAATATTTGGAAACTAAGAAGAATTAATGGTTGTAAAACATGGCTTTAGTGATAGAAATAATGCAGAGATTGCATGATAGATTTTTACAAGAAGAATAATTTAATCATAAATACCATTTTAAATAGCATAAAGGGCAACTGTGCACATGGATCCCTCCAGAGCGAATGCCGGCATGCCTTGTTTTACTGCACTTCACTTTATGAGCTCAGGGGAATATCCATGGAAGCCATTTTTCTAGGAGCATGTGAACATGTTGTGACTATGTAACATCTAATCCTTAAAATATTTCAAACTCCTTCACAATGCTACTGCATTGATAGACTACCAGACGGAGAGTCAGACACATTGTCCATGCACTAGTTCCAACTCATAGCAAAGCTACAGGGCACAGTAGAACAGCCTTGTGGGGTTTTGCGACTACAAATCTTCACTGGATCCTCATCTTTCTCCCTGCGATCAGGTGGTTTTTTTCAAATTGCTGACCTTGTGGTTTTCCACCCAGTACAGAACTCACTACATGACCAAGCTTCCGACAGTATTTAATGTAAACATAATTTTATATGGACTAAGAAATAAAAAAAGTATGGCTTACTATACGGCAATATCTATGAGGGCATATCCTCCCCCCCAACCCAGAAGTTTTGTTTTCAAAGCTATGTATTTAAATTTTTTTTCAAAACAACCTTATCACCTTCAAGGTATACTTCATTACACTTTAATACCTTTGATAAATATGCAATTTCATTCTTGAAAACGTTTCTCAAACTCATCTGTATGGACATCTGACAGTAACTCCTTCATTTTTTCTTCAGTCCTATGTTGTCAAAACGCTGGCCTTTCTGTCCCTCTTCATTTGTGTAAACAAAAAAAACCCCACAAAACGAGGTCAGGTGAGTAAGGTGCATGGGGCAAGAAAAGTATTCTGGGTTTTTTGCCCCAAACTGGTACACTGAGATGACTGTAAGCAGGCACATTTTTTTTATGGTGACAAAACCAGCCCCCTGTCTGCCACAAATCAGGTCTTTTTTTTGTTATACTATGTTACACAATCTTTTTAGAACCTCTAAATAGAAAGCTTGATTAACAGTCTGACCTGGTGGAATGGACTCCAAATGCACTATCTCCCTCACATCAGCAGAGCTTTTTACAGTTTTTCTTAGGGGGGGGGCACCTCCTCATCTATTATTGTGGTAGTCTATCCCCAAATATGTTATATCTCTGAAGCATCACTATCTACAGACTTCATATCTGCATCAGGATAATCAGTCAGAACAAAGCCAGGGGCCAAATAGAGAATAGACCAACAGGTTCTCATATGTAAGTTCAAAATGAAGCTAATAAATTAAAACAAGTCCATAAAAGCCACAATAGACCTTGAGAATAGTGTACCTGAATTCAGAGATCATTTCAAGAACAGGTTTGACACATTGTGGACTAATTACATAAAACAACAGGAGTTGTGGAAAGATAGCTAAGGGAGCGCACGTGAAGAAAACAAAGAAGATTAAATAAAAATCAGGAAATAAAGAACAAACCAAAATGGAGTCACAAATAACTGCAAAACTGCACTGACCATAGAGTATACAAAGCAAAGAGATAATTGTTGTTAGGGGCCATTGAGTAGGTTGTAATCTTGTCTTCTTTCCTGTCTTTTTTAATACCTTTTGCTTTTTCATGAATGATGTTCTCGAGTCCTCCAACAGATCATCTGGACTTCGGTGACTTAAGTGTTCATCAAATCAGTCCAGATGTGCTCAAATGCTGGTGGGGTAGACGCATGGCCATATTTCCACTCTGGGGGACTTGTTTTATTTTCCATCAACTTCAAACTTAACTTACATATGAACAATTGGTGGTTCATCCCACTGTCGTTTCCTGGCTTCGTTTTAGTGCTTCTCTATCGTTTCTTCCCAGGGATGTAGTCGATTTGATTTCTATGTATTCCATCCGGAGAAGTCAGTGTGTATAGCAGACTTTTGTGTTGTTGAAAAACTGTATTTGCTATGACTAAGTCGTTGGTCTTTCAAATTCAATCATGGACTTTTCAGCTTTGTTTCTAGCCTCATGTCCCCCTTTCCCCAGCTACTGTTCCCTCTTGGCTTCCTACTTGTACATTTCAACTTTCAATAAGTACAAATGCAACTTAATGTTTGATCAAATTCAGACCGAAGACATTCGTAGAACTAGCCAGTTTTTCAGCACTGGTTTTTGTGGCAGGTGCATACATTTGAATAATAGTATTGGTTGGATTTCCTCAAAGGTGGACAGAGATAACCATATCACAGACAGCATTATACATCAGAGTAGATCGTGAAATGTGCCTTTGGACCATGAAGGCATGCCATTCCTCTTGACTATTTCATTCCCGGCATAGTAAATCACAGGCTTTTCTGATTCAAAAAAGCTAATGACAGTTCATTTCTGCTTACTAATGCCTAAGATATTAATCTTTATATATTCCCCTTATTTTTGATTAGTTCCAATTTTCCCAAATTCATACTTTGCACATTCCGAGTTCCAAACAGTATCAGATTTTTCAGCTCTTTCTTCCCCCATAGCCCATCAACAAAGGAAGACTCCAAAGCCTACACACCAT
This sequence comes from Tenrec ecaudatus, assembly GCF_050624435.1. Lineage (NCBI taxonomy): Eukaryota > Metazoa > Chordata > Mammalia > Afrosoricida > Tenrecidae > Tenrec > Tenrec ecaudatus. The sequence continues at coordinate 39,212 of NW_027458176.1, read as the reverse complement.
TCATGCCAGCATGGTTGACTCTCCTCCAAGAAAGTAGCTCCTCCTCAGTCACAGTTGAGTGCCCCTGACCCGAAGGGCTCATCTCCAGCACTATCTCCCACGCAGCCTTCCTCCCATTCATCAAGCCATCAAAAGCTGGCAATGTTTTGAAGCTAAGCATAAGGTTTTCAGCAGCTACTTCCCTGAAGTGGGCAGCCAATTCTTTCTTCGTTGTTCTTAGTCTGGAAGCTCTGCTGAAACCTGTTCCCTTTGGGTCATTGTGCTGATGTTTGAAACAGTGGCATAGCTTCTGAAATCATAGCAAGACACAAGCCACCACAGTAAGACAGGCTGACTGACAAGTGGGGAAAGCAAGCAGAAGATGTGCTTAAATAAAAAGTTGAACAGAAGATGCCAAGGGTGGCTTTCAGAAACAAAGTAAAGCGTTGTAATGAAATGTGCAAAACCCTAAAACTAAATGAGGTGAACAAAGCCATCATTTCTAAAACTAATGAAGAATCATCTGATTAACTAAAGAAGAAACCCAAGCCTATTTTGCAATATGAAAAGATTCAAAGACTCTGGAAGTATCCAAAGAAGATAGTTATGCAGAGTCAGGATAGCCAAAAGAACGGGCAACTGTCAAACATTTCAGCAGGTAGCATGGGATCCCAAGATGCCAAAGCCCCTCCATGAGATCCGCTATGAGGTATCAAGCAGTTGTAAGAAGATGAGGCTGCATTTGAACACCTCCAACTTCCACTCGTCTGGTCTTCATTTGGTGTGTTGCTTGCCTGCCAAGTCTGCTTACCTTGATTCACTTGTCTCTGCAGACAGAATATGTTGATCCTGGGAGACATCCGAAGTTCCTTCCAACAAACATTATGAATGAAACCAGTTGAGGGGAGTACATTCTGATGAATGGCAACTCCATGACTGTCCAAATGGAATGGTTCTCCATAGGTCTTTTTGGTTTGGTTTTGTTTTTTAATACTTTTACTGGGTGCTCTTATGTCTCTTATCACAATCCATACATTCATCCAGTGTGTCAACCATATTTGCACACATGCCTCCATCATCATTTTTTTTTATGTTTGAAATGAGCTTGCAGGTCATTCAAGACTCCAAGTCCACTTCAGCTTTACTTTTCCTCCTTTTATCGCCACTCAGACCAATACATAGAGGGACAGGAATCTGGAGGGTACCATCATCATTTTCAAAGTATGCTCTTGAAACCTGAGACCTGATATCAGCTCCCCATTTCTTCCCCTTCCTCTCCCACTTTCCCTCCCTCACAAACCCTTTATAAGTTATAGATTATTATTCCCATAACTTACTCCATCCTCTGTCGCCCCTCACCCACTTTTCCATTATTCATCCCCCTGGGAGGGGATTCCAATAGATGCCTATGATCGAGTCTTCCTTTCTCCCCCCTAATCCTACAGGTATCTCAACTCTCATTGTTGGCCTGGGGGAGTTATCTTTCCTGGATTCCCTGTGTTGGGGGCTCTTATCTGTAGCAGTGTGCATGCTCTAGTCTAACCCAATTTGTAAGGTAGAATTGAGGTCATGAAAGTGGGGTGAAGGAAGCATCAAGAACAAGAAAGTTGTGTGTTTCATCAGTGCTATTCCCTGAGACCTCTTTGTGAGGGGATGTCCAACTGTCTACAGATGGGCATTGGGCCTCCACTCCATGGCACCCCTCCCATTCACCTTGGGTATGGTTTTATTCTGGGTCTTAGATGCCTGATACCTGATCCTATTGACACCTCCTGCTCACAGGCTGGTGTGCTTCTTCCATGTGGGTTTTGTTGCTTCTGAGCTAGATGGCCACTTGTTTATCTTCAAGCCTTTAAGACCCCAGATGCTATATCTTTTGATAGCCAGACACCATCAGCTTTCTTCACCACATTTGCTTAATCACCTGCCTTGTCTTCGGCGATCATGTCAGAAAGGTGAGCATCACAGGGTGCCTGAGAGCTGGTTTTTACTTTTTTGAAAGAGAGGTACCAAACATTTATTCTGAGACATTGCTGGATGGAACCAAACCTTCAACCTTTCCATAAGTAGCTAAGAGTGTTAACCATTGGCACCACCGAGGGACTATTACCATATATACCTTAAATTTTTTTTCAGGTACTTAAAATCTAGGCTACTTTGCTTGAGAAGCTATGTCATTAATCTCGATGCATCTGTTCTTTAGCTAATGTTTATGAAAAAGATATTCATTTAAAGGTCAAATATGTCAAAAATAGGTGGGATTAGCATTTAAATGTGAAAAAACTGTGGTTAACCTCAATCTATCTTTTTATTCTTTACTATACTACATAGCCTGAAGTGAAACTTATTATTTAAAAAATCTTTTTCAAAAAAAAAATCTACCTACCCCCTCCACTATCATGATCCCAATTCTACTTTACAAATTCGGCTGGACCAGAGGATGTACACTGGCACATATAGGAACAGGGAATTCAGGACAGATGATCCCTTCAGGACCAGGGGTGAGAGTGGCGATACCAGGAAGGTGGAGGGAGGGTGGGGTGAAAAGAGGGAAGTGATTACAGGGATCTACATATGACTTCCTCCCTGGGGGATGAACAACAGAAAAGTGGGTGATGGGAGACATTGCACAGTGCAAAATATGACAAAATAATAATTTATAAATTATCAAGGGTTTATGAGGGAGGGGGAGCAGAAAGGGAAGGGAAAAATGATCAGATGCCAGGGGCTTAGATGGAGAGCAAATGTTTTGAGAATGGTAATGGCAATGAATGTACAAATGTGCCTGACACAATGGATGGATGTATGGCTTGTGATAAGAGTTGTATGAGCCTCCAATAAAATGATAAAAAAGAAAAATAATAAAGGCAGTTCGTAACATGGACAAAAGAATTGAAAATGCTGATCACATAGACATCTTCTGTTACTATATAGAAAAAAATAAACAAACAAAAATCTCCAGGTTTATTATATGGGATGCTGGCGATGAGTTCTGCACAAGCCGTCCTTGTAGAATTGTATTGTACCAGGGCTCTCAGTAGACTTCCTATAAATTCATTTGCCCATGTTCCAATGAGTTCATGCACATGTTCAGCTAGATTACTATTTTATAAATGTCATTGCTCCTTACTAAGTGAGAGCTTGTATTCAGTAGGATGGCATATTATCTGGTGTTAATGAAAAACATCACAACCGTCTTCTCTCATACATAAATACTCTATATTAAGAAGTAGGAAATTTCAAACCTTCAAGTAAAAGGGAAAATTTGAGATTAGATGCAAACCATGCTCTGTTGGCACTCTTAAATTAAGAAAATACATAGGACACAGCTCTGGTGGCTCCACTCTAACAAAGTGACTCTTCCACTCTGTGCATAACAGCAGGTGGTAAAGTGGCATTATAAGCCAGTCACTTACACTTCAAGCACAAAGGCAAAGGATCCATTTTACTTTTAGAGTTAGCTTAAATCATTGTGTTACACTTGTCTACATATATTAAAAGACAATAGTAAAAATTTTAAAGTTTGCTTATCTCCAAAGGCAAACACATATGAGATATAACAATGCTCATATTGTTTTTCTTTTCTTTATCTTTCTTTGAATTTTCTTCCAAAACTGCTTTCTTATAATTGGACTAACCCATGATAGCACACTGCATTCTCTAAAATATTTTTAAGATAATAGATATTGTTTTCTTATAATCCCATATTTAAGAATATCATCTATAATAGGCAAGGTGTAGAAAATTGTATGCTTCCTTGAAAGATAGGAAGAGAAATACCATATGATCCAACAATCTCTACAGCTGGGATGTCCTAAAATCAAAAAACAAGATATGTAAGATTAACAGATTTTTGTACACTCATTTTCACGTTATAATAGCAAAAAGATAGAAACAATGTAAATGGCCATCAATCAAAACTGGATAAGCAAATTATGGAACATATACACAATGAGTACTGGACAACACGAAGGAACAAGGATGAATCTGCAGAAGTCTTCGTAACATAGAAGGACCTGGAGTCTATGCTGATGAGTGAAATAAGTCAATCATAAAAGGTGAAATATTCTGAGACCCCTACTATTAAGTGCCATGAAAATTTTTTCACACTCAAATTGAAAATCTTTGATGATTACCCTGGATAGAAGGGAAAAGGAGGGTAAATTACTGGTGGGAAGTTATACAGGTATTCACTTGGGTGCAAAGAAAGGCAATTTACACTAAGAGGGGAGTTTTCAAAAATATTGGAGTTCAGGGAAGACATTGGGGAATCTTCAGAGTTAAAGGAAGGAGAGGTAGTACTATTATGTCCACTTCCTGCAATAATGATATTAAAGAGATCTATAGATGGGCACATGGCTGATGGATATGGGAGGGAAAGTGGAAGTATAGCCACAACTTTATACGGGCTTGACACAGGATACTGTCTCTCACAAGGAGACCTAATAGTCCTCTGGCTAAATGTTGGACCGCTCATCACAAGGTTGGAGGCTCAACCTCCCAGCTGCTCCATAGGATATAGAGGAAGCTGCCTGCCCTGGCGACAGTTTACAGTCTTCAATTACTATCAGTCTCATGGACTTGGAAGCTGCGTGTTTGATTATATATCTTTGCTGTAAATATAGTTAGAAATGCAGTAAAGTGACAGGGTTCTGAAATGTCTTAGACATAATCACACACCGAACACCTTGAGTCACAGGTCTAGTATCTTAGGCCCATCATCTCAAGGGGCATCAAGATCAACTGGCATGACACAGTCCTTGTGGCATACTTCGGCGATTGCTGACAATGATTTAAAAAGTTGGTATGCAGCCATGTAAGGTGCAAATATTGGTTTCCCCAGAGGAAAAAGCTTGAAGAAATTGAAATCAGTTATTCCATTAGACTAAAGGTCATGACAACATCAATCTCTACAATCATGACACAAGGAGAACTAGACTGTGCTCTGCCTCCACAGTCACCTGCTGCTAAAAGGGTCACATTAGTGGGTTCCACATAGATGGGGAGGAAAATTAAAAATCATAAAGAAGCTTAGTAGCTGACTAGAGACTGGTGGAAACTACTGCCCCCACCTGCCTCCAGACTATGGTCTTCAGTTCCCTTCAAGTCTAGAAATGAACTCAGCGCAGACTCCATTTTTTAGCTAAATCGATCTCTAAGGAAAATAGGAACGCCATGGAGGCACACACTCCTTAGAGGAATCAAGCAGTTGATGTCCAAAGGGCACCATTGAGCCAAAAACAAAGCTCACACACGTTGAGAAAGGAGGAGGAAGGATAACAGAGAGCACAGGGAGAAAGTGAGATGAGTGATGTTACACTGTCGGGATCGCAACCAATGGGATGAAACAAAATGTGTATAAAATTATTAAATGGAACATTGATTAACTCTATAAACATTTGGCCCATGCGCAACACAAAGGCTTTTTTAGACATTCTAAAGTAGTTAAACCAATTAGAAATCATTACCTGAACTTTAAATAAATTGTACTGGTATACTACTACCCTAAATTTAATGGACCATTAGAAAATGAAAACACTTAACTTCTTAGCCTTAAAATTCTATTGAACCAATTCTTATTTTCAAAGAAATTGATTTCTTAGCATGCATCTTCATGTAAGGAAAATATTTTTATCGTGAATTTATAATGGTGTTATCAGTGAAATTATATATACCCTATTGCTATCCCAAATAGCATCATTGTACAATTTAGAAAACATCACCTCTCCCTCCGAGCACTGTTCTGCTTGTTATCTGAAACCAGTATCAGTACACACACACAAAAAATCTATGCTTATGAACATGATTTCTAGTGTTGCACAATGTATAACTTAACCTATTAGATTATGCCAAAACTTTGTAGAAGATAAATTTTCCAATCCATTCAGATCAAATGTTTAATGCACTCTCCACAAATAGTTGAGGTAACACTCAAAGAAGCTGGATTGTAGGAAAAAAAGCAGCAGAAGCAGAATTTGAAGATGGCTTAGTAGTAGCCTGGTTTTTTGGTTGCTGTTTTTTAAATCATTTTATTGGGGGGCTCGTACAACTCTTATCATAATCCATACATCCATCCATTGTGTCAAGCACATTTGTACATATGTTGCCATCATCATGCTCAAAACATTTGCTCTCTACTTGAGCCCTTGGTATCAGCTGCTCAATTTTCCCCTCCCTCCCCACACCCACCTCCCCCATGAACCCTTGGGATGAAGCACTTGCTAATGAAGATTAAGGACTGCAGCCTTTAGTATAGATCACTCAAAGTAAAGAAGATGAAAATCCTCATGTTTGGACCAACAGGTAACATGATAAGTGGAGAAAAGTTTAAAATTGTCTAGCATTTCATCCTGCTTGGAAGCACAATCAATGCTTATGGAAGCCCCAATATCGAGCTCAAAGGATGTGTTGCCTTGGGTAAATCTGCTGTACTCAACCTCTTTAAAGAACTGAATAAACAAAGATGCACCTGAACCTGCAACAAAGATGCACCTGAACCTGAAACAAAGATGCACCTGAACCTGCAACAAAGATGCACCTGAACCTGCAACAAAGGTGCACCTGTACTAAACCTCTTTAGAGAGAACTGAGTAAACAATAAAGTGGACCTGACTCAAGTCAGGGTATTTTCAATACCCTGACATGCACTTGAAAGTTGGACATTAGATATGGAAGACTACAGATGAATTGATTCATCTGAATTGTGAAAAGAATATTGAAAGTATCAGTAACTGTCTAAAGAACAAACTGATCTGCCTTGGAAGATGTATGACCAGAGTGCTCCACAGAGGCAAGGATGCCAAAACATTGCCTTCACATACTTAGAACATGTTGTCAGAAGAGATCAGTCCCTGGAGGAGACCATCATGTTTGGGAAGTTAGGTGGCAATGAAAATGAGGAAGGCCCTCAACAAGATGGATTGACACAGTGGATCCAACAGTGTGCCCAAGCAAAGGAACACATGTGACCACGGCACAGGACTAGGCGGCATTTCCTTCCATTGTTTGTGAGTTTGCTATGGGTGGAAGCTAATTCGCTGGCACTTAACAACAATGACAACCCAGAGGTTTTGAGATAGGTTTTCAAGTCAATAAAGCACACACACATACGTACACACGTTAACTTGGGAACTATCCTATTTGGATCAAACAACATGATAATCATCAAGCACATAATTGGAAACTAGTTACATTTTCCTTGAGAACAAATATAACAAAACACAAATGGACATAAGCTATAAATATAAATTTCTGACGAGAGCTATTGAATGTCAGGTAATGTGTCAGGACAGCCTTGTTATTTAGCCATGGTTCTTAGCTTTGCTGAGTAGTAGGATCAATTACAGCATTTAAAAAATATATTGATGCCTTACCCCAGGCCAGTTTAATCAGAATCTCTGAATCTAAGCATCAGTGGTTTTGAAACTTCCCAAAATGGTTGCTGATACCAACTCAGAGATTAGAAACTCTTCAATAGATGGTTTTAGGTTTAATACTCTATCCTGAAAGAGCCCAGAAGATTGGTCTTTACATTTTAGTGTCATCAGAATGCCTTGTTGTTACGTGGCATCTAATTGGTTCTGTCCCAGAGTGACCCCATGCACAACAGGGACACTACCTGCCTGGTCCTGCACCAGCCTCACAATTGCTCCTATGCTTGAGCCCATTGTTGGAGCCACCGTGTCACTCCATCTCATTGAGGGCCCTCCTCTATTTTGAGGCCCTCTCCTTTACCTAGTCCGATATCCTTCTCCAGGGACTGGTCTCTTCCGACAATATATACAACACACATAAGGAAGTCTCGCCAAGCTGGTCTCTGACCCAAACAGGCTTGGTCGACCTTTTGGCAGTCCATGGTACTTTCAATATTCTTCTTTAGCATCACAATTCAAATGTATGTACTCTTTTTCAGTCTCCCTTATTCAATGTCCGACTTTCACATGCATATGAGGCCACTGAAAATACCATGGCTTGGGTCTGGCGCACCTCAGTACTCAGAGTAATGTTCTTGATTTTCATTTCTCTAAAAAGATCTTGTCCAGCAGATTTACCCAAACGAATGTGTCTTTTTATCTCTTGATGGCTGCTTCCATGAGCACTGATGGACTGTGCTTATGAGCAAGAAGAAATCTTTGGCAACTTCAAACTTTTCTCCACGTATCATGACACCACCTAGTGATCCAATTGTGAGGAGGATTCTGACCTTCTTTCCATCAACTTGCCATCCATACTAAAGGCTGCAATCCTTGATCATAAGAAACACTAGGAGGGTACAATAAAACTGTACTTCCTGGGCCTCCTCCCAAATGCATGAGTCTGTAGATGCTGAGGCTGCTGGTCTGAGCCCGACTCTTGAGCAACCAGTTACTCAAATGTCGGGGACAGCAACACTGACCACCCACAGAGCTTTGAAGGAACGCAGAATCTCAAGTCACAGCACAGAACAATTGGATCAGAATCTGAATTTTCACAAAACCCTCTGGTGATTCGTAGAGTAATTAACATTTCAGAAAGCGTGGTGTAAATTATACCCCTACTTTGGCCAAGAGGACTAGGAATGGGATGGAACAGGATCTGGAACTGCCGGTAACTTGAGCGCTAACCTTCGAAACCCTTCAGCACTAACAGTGTCGTGCAGAAATTCAAGCCTCGTGTTGCCAGGTATTCCAATATCTCAAAAAATGTGAATCTGGATGCTTATGTGAAATCTCCCAACTGTAAAATATTGGCAATTAATTCAAAGGTCTCATAACGTCTTCTAGGCTAAATAAAACATGCCCGTGGGCCATAGTTCGCCCACCGCCTTAATGTAACCCCTAACCTAAAAAAAGTCGATCGTAACTTAAGTTAGTTTGGGGGAAAATGTTGGAGATGCCTTTAGAACACTCTCTTTAAAAGCTTTAGATAAATGGTATCTTTGGTAACATAATTATTTTCCATTGGGCATAGTTTGTCTGACAAGAACTCAGCAAAGCAGCAGAAATGAATGTTAGACAGGGCAGCTTTGAAATATAAGTTATGGGAGAAAATTTATGCAGCTTTAAGGCAGGAAGCGAGAGAGGCTGCCCAATGCCTCGGGAGGGCCTTTGAGAACATGAGATGTGAGAGCAATCCATCTCAAATGGGAAGGTTTGAGGCATTTGATTATGTTTACTAATAAATACAACCATGGGCATGGAAAATATTTTAGTCACAAGCCTTTAGGAATGAAAGAACAGCTGCCTTATGGATGTAGAATTTATACTCACTTATTAAGTAAGTATATCAGTTCCAAAGTAATATCAGTTCCATAGTATCTCTCCATTTTTATATAAAATTATTGAATTTTATCATTTCCTTTTAAGAAAAAGTAGTTTAGGGGGTGGAAAAACTACAATCGAGATATACAAATAGGCTCAAAGCACTATATTGTGAGGATCTTGGGCCGTCATCATGCCATCCCTTTTTAAAGATACCTTAGAAACTTGTAAACCATCTAGAAAATAACAAGAAGGGATCTTTCAGCAAGGTCAGTTAGGACTAGAAAGTGCACAGCAGGCAGCTAAGCCGCCGAAAAGAACCATGAAAGTCAAATGATGTGTCTGAGAAGGAGAAAGGCGAACAGGAAAGTGATGAGAACTGCTTATTACTTCCCTGGAACAGGAGTAAACAAGCAAAGTTTCCTAAACACATGGAATGAAACAGAAAAGGCTCAGGAAACTTTCCAGTCACCTCTCAGTAGGCTCTGCTTGTGACTATATCTCCTTTAAGAAATGACCCTAAAAATGTTTTTTTTTTTTTTTAAAGAAGTGACCCTTTACTCCATAATCTCAAATGACACTCCCGGATCACAAGCCCATTTCTTAGTCTGTCATAAAAGGTGTTCACGATACAAGGACAGTTTAGCTCTAATCCTCTTAAATCAGAAAGCATTAACTCATCTCTTTCCAAAGCCCTCCAATCAGCCCAGCAATTAAGACAATAGGTCCTTGTCTGCACGCTACAGACATATCTTTAAAACGGGCAAGTGTCTGCCATTGGAGTAATGAAGTAAACCTTAAAGTTTAGCAGGATGATTTGGGGTCAACATTTGAAGAACTACTATTATCTCATAGTTGATTCTAACACCAATATGTTTTCATTATTTTTCAAGTTGAATATTCAAGACACACGCATGAGGCAAACATATACTAGATGACATTATTTCCTTTAGCAAGGAAGACGCACATCATATAGAATAGTAAATAGGAGAAGACAGATAGGCTTTGACAGTTCTACAAACATAAAGGGAGTTTCACTTGATGCTGCCATGATTAGCGGCTTCAAGTGTAAATGATCCTACAACCTCACAGGTTCCAACACTTATTTGTCCTACTGCCCCACTCTCAGGAAAAACCCTTCCTTAACGCCTCCCCTGAAAATGAAATCTTAGGTATAGATCCAGATCTAGCTATCAGTGCCCTTACCCAGAACAAAGTATAGCCATCTACTTTTATAGCCCACACCGCCCTCTGGACACTTTCAGTGCCCCCGGGGCAGTCTTCCCACTGTGGAAAATACGGATTCTAAGATAAGCATTCACTTTGGGAGTATTTTTATAAAGGGCCAAATTGAGTGCATGATGTGTAGATTATTGTTCTGAAAATCCGAAGTCCATTGTGTTTACCTGTGCCTGTGAGAAGCCACAATACACAGTACAACACATTAAAGACACTCTATATTAAAATGCCTTCACTTTTTCAGTTATTCTATGTCAGTGGTTCTCAAACTTCCTCATGTTGTGACCCTTTCATACAGTTCCTCGTGTGGTAATGACCCCCCCAACCATAAAATTATTTTCCTTGCTACTTCGTACGTGTAATTTTGCTACTGTTATGATTCGGGCAGACCCCTGTGAAAGGGTCATTCGATCCCCATAAGGGCCGTGACCCACAGGTTGAGAACGGCTGCTCTAGATGAAAATGCACTCACCTCTTATGTTTCTTTATAAGCAAGAAGAAGAAAGACAGTAACATTTAATCATGGCCTAAAATCTCTCAGGCCCTGTGCTTAACAAAATCACCAGTCTGATGGGATGTTGAAGGAGACAAGCTTTATGGTCTCTTTAATTAAAACTCTCTCTTTTCTGTGGAATATTTGAGCAATTTGATATGTAAATCCTAACCACAGTAAGTCACAGAATTAATTGTGACTTAGAATTAATTGCCTGTCAATTATAGCCTTATTATTCTACAAAAAGAAACTCCTTTACCTATGGGTTAATCTTAAATCCAAAACTACAGAAAGGATATGCAGTAGAAAAACAACAATTGTCTCATCCTGACTATGTTGACATAGTACATGATAAAAATAGAACCTAAGAGAGGAGAGAAACAGAGGAGGAAAATAGTATTTTATGTTCATACACAGAGCTTAATGCAAAATGTTTCACTTCACATATTCTTCATTTTTTATCACAAATTCAAAAATATTATTTTAATAGTTCAGTCATTAGCCACTGTTGTGTTCATACCCAGCTACCATGCAACATATCTAGTTATATGGGAAGAAATAAAATGCAGGGCTTTCTGGTTTGTGAAAGTCATTAATATGCATGAGAGTGCAGCTTGCCCCTTGTGGAGATGTAGAAGGTTCTTGTTAGCAACCTCCCAGACGTCTCCATATGTGGCTGTCTCTTCATTTGGAACTTGCCTTGGCCAGTGAATTTCCGAAGGCAAGAAAAAATATGATTGAGCATCCAGGCTTTCCTGATATCTCTTTGCCATCGCCATCAGAAGATTATGCTCCAAGAGGAGAACAAGAAACACCGAGTGGTTTCTCCCCCCCCCACACCCCTATGCTGGGGTAGGGTGGTATGCTGGGATGGCACCATCCCAGAAACCCCAAGCATGATTTGCCAAGACAAAATCAAAAAGGGTGAAATAGATGCATCTCACAGCTCCATATTGCCCTCTTAATAGCTCTATCATCACACTTACCATATCACATCATCTTGTTCATTATTTTCTATTTTTCACTAGGATAATTTTCTATGGAACTGAAATTGCATTTTTAACCTTGGGGGCAGGTGGTTTGAGGGAGCAAAGGCTTCCTAAAAAGCAAATAAATATTGAAGAATTAAGCAACATAAAGAAATAGCAAATATTCTATTCAAACCCTTGCTTGTTATTCAAATGATTATCAAATAGCTGAAGTACATAAGTGAAAAATGTCCAGCATGATAAGAAAACATAAAGTTTGAGCTCTGCCCCGTAAGAGAGTGGAACAAAGGCTTCTTGTAGTAGATGATGCTTGAGTAAGCTAGCATCAGGCCTTGAGTAGACAACTAACTCCATGTGTTGGAGAACCTTGTTTAATGGGTTTCAATGGCGGATTTTTTCAGAAGCACTTGAGGAAGTTTCTCTACAGATGAAGCAGGAGTAAGAGCCACTGGAGAACGTTGGAATGGGTTAAGCTAAGCAGATGGAATGCGGCAAACCAGGACACGGTGGGTGAAATGGCACAGTCTTTGTGGGAAACAAGCTATCGATTGCTATCTTAGTCTGGACTTGGAAGCCAGGAGCATGAGAGTCCAAGGCTGAAGGAATGAATGTCCATGGTTCATCACAGGGGTCAGTGTCTTCCACGGAAAGAGCTTGGATTTGATTTCAGGGGCAATGGGAAGCAAAGAAATGATGCAGAAGATCAACATGACCAGCTTTGTAGCTTTGAGGTTTGAAACAAATCTCTGATGAAAGTAGCAGGAGGAATAAAATCAGTGACTAGATGAAGAAGTGTTTTAAAATATGTGAACCTGAAGGAGCGTTATGAAGAGCTGCAACATGGAAGAATGTAAAAGGCTCCTCCTGTGTTTATTGTCCGCAGACAAGTTTTTACGTGGGCGCGCAAACAACTGATACTGAATGAATAAGAAGAGGCAAACAACGGAAAGCAATGTTTTGTTTGCTGTTGCAAAAACATGAGTCACAATCCATGAGTGGCCAGCCAACAGGCATTCATCAAAAAGGTAGAGGGAGAATCGACAGATAGTGCAGTCAGAGGAAATAAAATCCCAAGAATAAAGAAAGGATCAATAATCCAAATGCAGCACAGAGATGCAGTTAGATAGGACTGAGAAAGCAATTATTGTCTTTGGTCATTTTGCCTTTCCCAGGCAGTTTGAATAGACTACTGGGGGTGAGAGCCAGACAAACACTAGCCTGAAGAATGACGCAGTAGAGAAGAACAAGCAGCACATCCTCCTGAGGCTGCAAACCCACGTGGATGGGGTAGATTTGCCCTAATCTAATTGTCCTATTTTTATGGAGCAGAAATAGCCTTTATGCTTTTAGCACATATCACTGACGATCTTTATCAAAATGGCTCAAAGATAGAGTCATCTTCCTCAGCCTGAGTATAGAACTTCAATCACAGTAAAAAAGGCATTATGGATGAGAAGTACCTCCATAGGTCTCCTAAATGAATGTGCTTGGGACACATGCCTGAGTGGTGCGATCATTAAGCGCTCAACTACTAACCAAAGGTTGGCAGCTCAAACCAGGATTTTGAACCAGTTTGAAAAGTTTGGTCAAGGCTCACAGACACAAGGGTTGCATACATACTGTTTAACAGCCAAATACCTCTGTGCCCAATGCTTTGACCTGAACTGAAGAAAGGTGGCTTTGCCCAGCTCAGACAGGAGCCAGCCCAGACATTCAAAGTTGTGAGGTCTGAGTGGGCCATTGCGTTCCATTTCCACTCTGGTCAAAATCTGACACCTTGAGAGATTTGGTTGCTCTGCGATCTGTATACTGTCCTTATTTTCATGGGTCATGAACAGGCCATTTGAAATTAGTCTTAGTCCCTGCTTTAAACCCAGTTAGAGGCCCCTCCACAGACAAGCCGGTAAACCCCGTAGAGCAGGGCTACCCCACATGTAAAGACCCCTGAACCCAAACTGGCTGAACGGCAACCAACAATCACTTCAGAAATGACAAGATCTTTGTGGGGATGGAATGCTATCCTACACATATGTCAAAGAGTAAAAAGACACGACTGTAAAACGACCTAAAGCTTTATTTGGGCCACCCCATCACATCATTAGTATTTACAAGAATGTGTTAGGTATGTCTAACACTATATTTAACCCATGTGTATTAAAAAAACCACAAATGAAATAGAAGACATGGGGAGGAGTCTCATCCAAACCCACTTCTTTTTTTAAATTTCAAGCATTGCCTCGAAAATAACTTTCCTTTCTATTGGTCACACGCATTGGCTTTACTATCTTGCTTATACCTACATGTTAGGGCTGATATTTAACTAACACTCATGTCCTGTGTTTGCCCCACTGACAGCCAGAGGAACGAAATAGCTGCGGGTTGTCTGGAAATGAGACTGCATCTGTAACATCTGTCTTCATTCAATCAAAACCCAGTGCTACTTACATTTTACGAGTTTACCTGCAACAGGAAACCACTTTAAGAGTTTTAAGACATTCTCCTCCAGGAGGATTAACAGGAAGCTGTACTTTTCATCAAACTTTTCCAACACCTTCTGCCATTTCCCCCATCCTAGCTGTCCAGCTGGATGTCACCACCTTGCGTGCAGCAATGATGGAGTGTCTTATCCAGAGATACTCATTAGAAGAGGTTTTGCTGGAAAGTGAAAATCAGTCATTATGGGAGTAGGGGTGAGGTGAGCAAAAATGTACTGTTTGAACCAAGTTCTGCTCCTAAATCTCTTTAAGTCTAAGTTATATAAAAGTTATGTTCATTTATCATCAAACATTAGTACTTTAAATGATTGTATTCTTATATAGAAACACAAAAGAAACTTTCCAGATACACTACAACATCTTGAACATATTAGTAAATTAATAAAACAAAGAATGCTCTGATGAGCATCACAAAGCAGTGGCCATTTGTCACCAAGAACTATTGTATGTAAGTCAAAAATTTAAATCCACTGGCTTTATAGTCTGTTAGTGACTGCAGGTTGCACAGTAAGTTGGTGTTCGTATTCTGAGGACTGCCTTTCCCAGGTAATCTGAAAAGCTATTATCAAGCGGCTTTATTCCTCCTTCATCCAAACAACAAATTATCTCTTTCCACCAAAATGACGACATGCCGTAACTTCAGTTACATAGAAGTAAAGCCAGTTATTTGGGGAAAGGAGCAGTACCAATTGAGAAACTAAACAAAATAGCCGCAAAAGTCAAGGAGAAAGAAGCCCAGCATAACACAGCCCTTGTTCAATAGATACAATTTGGCCATCATTTATTTTTTTTTACTAAGTTCAGAGCCCTCTTGTAAAGTATAAATATCTAACAATAACATAGCATTTTGATGCTTCTTTATTCATTTTGAATTTTTCTCATTTCAGAGATTAGTAACAGCCATGAATATCCTCACCCCTTCACAATCACTAAGTGTATATAATTTACTGGTTTAAATAATTTCTATTAGTTCCTTGATTAAATCTGTGTCATATGTACACTTCTGTGCTTTACAGACGCCGTGAAGGCATAACATCGGAGTGCCTGTAACATGTCCTGCTTGCTCCCACTTACAAACATGAAGCAACAATCTGAGATACACTTAACCCTGCATGAGACCGCCTCCTAATGGTACAACGGCACCCAGTAGCTGTGCCAAGTAAATAGACAAAGCTGCATCTCTGGATCCTAGAGTCAGGCCGCCCAGAACGGAAACTGAATCCACCTCTTATTGCTGCTACTTTCTCTCTCTATGTCTTAGTTCCCATATTTAGTAGCTATGTTGTATATGTATAGTATATATATATTAAAATTATCTTTATATATGTACATTATATGTATGTTGTAGAGTGGTTATGAAGATTAAGTCGATACATGTGATAGCATATAATGGATGCTCCATACAGCTTAGTTGGCAGTATTAACATGACTGTAGAGAGGTAAATGTATTTCTGGCCCCTCTAAAAGGGAAAAAAAATGTTACAAAAAAAGTCAAGTCATGTCAGATATCAGCTTACTCTCAAAAACATGTATGTGAAAAGTGAATACAGTACCATCCAAGGCAGGGGTGGCAAGGCCAAAAGCAACCAGAAGAGGTAGGCTGTGAAGTACGCATGTAAGGATCCATTAGGATTTAAGCTGTGGAGATGTCCAACATCCCGTTAGTCCATACAAATTTTGAAACCACATAATGACCTAAAAGTGACAATCATAGTTGAAAGCTTGATGGATTCTTATTTCTAAGGAGTTCTTTCCAACAATCTATAATGTGAAACACTTACATGACAAGTCGTATGACTGGATTAAACCTGGAGAGTCCGGAGGGTAGGAGAATAGGGGTAGAATTACAGACCTCTTTCAACAGCCTGAAACTGTCCATGATGAATAAAGTTGAATTACTACGAGAGACACAATGGAGAAATGGGTGACAAATGAACAGGGAGGCGTCTACTTTGATGTGACATAAGAATAAGTCTACAAGGCACAATAATAATTATGGAGTGCTTATTTTCCATTAGACAGTATTTTAAGTGAGTGACTGACTCATATTAACTTGTTTAACTCTCATAATAACTCTAATTATAGAAAACAAACCCAGTTCTGTTGAGAATTGCAAAGTATAACAATACAAAATTTATCACCTATTACTTAACCAAAGTTAATACATGTCTACTTTCTAGTGATTTCCCTCCTTCCTTTTTCCATCCCTGGTAATTATTAAAGAACGTTTCTTTCTGTGTAGAAACTTTTTCCTGAAATTTTATAATAGTGGTCTTATACAATATTTGTCCTTTGGTGAATGATGTCCTCCAGGTTGATGTGTGTTATGAGGTGTTTCATGGATTCATCAATCTTAGAGTTGTGTGTACGTATCACAATTGTTTATCCATTCATCCATTAAGGGGCACTTAGGTTGTTTCCATCTTTGCTACTGTGAATAACACAGTGAGTATTAGCATGCATATATCAATTCATGTCTCCGGTATATAAATCTAGTGGCAAGATTGCTAGATCATCTGATATTTCTACTTCTTTTGAAGGAAAATTCAGACCTTTTCCACAGTGCTCGCACCATTGTATAGTCTCACCACCAGGCTGTGAGGAGCTCCAATCTCCCCGTACTCTGACCAGTACTTGTTGCTTTTCGTTTTGAACTTTGCTATAATTGCTTGTGGGAGATAGATCTCATTATTTTGATTCTCAGCTCTCTAATGACTAATGGCCACATAGCACATAGCTTGCTCACTGCCGACATAACAATATCAAAAGACTAGTTTCTGCCAAAGGAAGTCATGTGTGGTAAACAGAGGGTCACTGAAACAAGGGAAACCAACACAGAAAGAATTGACACAATTGCTAATCAATGAGCTCAGATATATCAATGATCAAGAAGATGGCATAAAACCCGGAACTGCTTCAATCGTTCATGTTTACGTATCATTCTGTTATACCTTGACTCAATGGGAAATAACAGCAACTCTTATTTTAATTCCCATTTTAGAGAGGAACAAAGAGCCTAAGCAACTTCCGCAAGGATACAGCTAGGAAGTCTACGGCTATTAAGGGCTGTAGAGAGGAATTGTGCACAATCTGACTTTTATTCCCTCTACTACCTTTCTTCCTTCCAATGTCAAGTGGCTTAAGGAATTAACCAGATAAGGTTGTATACAAGCTTAATTCAGAAATATTTGAAAATAGATAATGGAGTGTGTGTTTCAGGGTAGAGTCAAGCAGATATTAATAGAGAGTTAATTTGATACTGCACAGGAAGCATATGGATAGGTTAACTACACTATAAATTCCCTTCTTGCCTGTGTAGTATCAAATAAGATATGCTTAGAGAAGTCACACAGCAAAAGAATTAGATAAATTACTATGCTGATCGACACCTCAACCTTACAGAAGGTTCATGTGTTCTAAATTATAGGCAGCAGAATGGGCTGATTGCCTTGGAATCTTTTTTTTTTATATTATTACTTTTAGTCAGTCATTATCTTACCATTGGGTTTAACCTCATAAGACTACAAAACCCAACAGGGGGTACGTGCTTGAATAAGTAAAACAAAGCACTGTCGTTTTCTAATAGGGTCACAAGTAATGCCGGTAAATTAGTAATTAGGAGACTACCTTTATATAAAGAAAATTTTAAAATTTTAATGGGTTTGAATTACTATAATTAAATAAAGCTCAAACCCAGCAAGATAAAAAGGATGAATGAATGACTTCCCAAGTGAAATAAACTTGTGAGTTATCAGGATTAGGACTAAATCTAGTCATCCCCCAAATCTTTATTAATGACCAGGAAAAGCCTACAATATGCTAATTAAATCTATAAATGCAACTGAGCTCACACGATCTTTCCAAAGGTTAAGCTAGGACAAAAGTTAAAAAGAAACATCTTCACCTTAAGGAAAATATTTTTAATAAGTAGAAGTACTGTCATAAACTCTCACTCAAAGCACCATCAATTATCATTCAACAGAGATGCTCTTTAAATAAAGGTCAAATTCCACATAATCAAACTATGGGAACAGACACATGAAGCTGGCTTTAAGAAAGCTTCACCATTTACATTTTCATTTAGTGTAAAAAACCTCCTGCTTGTTTTTTATTGGTCAAGGGGGAAAAAGACATGAACAATGAAAAAATAAATTTTTCACCTTTATCATTTATACTTTTTTCCCCTTTCTAACTTAATGAACCAGAAACTCTCTGTTTGCAAGTAATAACATAATTATGTCCTTGGGAACTTGTTTTTTATAATGTAGCATTTATTCTTTAGCTCTCAGGTCATTAGTTCAGAATTATATGTTTTTCTCATAACAACTGATAACAATAAATTCTTATATTACATCCCAAAAGAACTATGAAAAAATGCCTACTAGTCAATTCATTCAAAACATATACAATGCAACAGTAGAATGGGGGAGATTTTGACCAAGAAAAGAAGCTCAACATTGAGTATATTTTTATTCAGATATTTTATCCACAATATTGAATTTAGTGTATTATAAATGATTGTCCAAGAAAGCACAATAGAATTACTTGTATCATAAAGTTCATTTTTAGTATTCAAATCAAGCCTGTAACAACCTAATTTAGAAAAACGTAAGACAATCCTTCAGTTCTGTACAGCTTTCCACCCCAGTTTCCAAAACAACCTCAAACCTCACTACCCTGAAGTCAATTCCAATCCAGAGCAACCCTAACAACAGAGTAGACTTGCCCCTGGGGGTTCTGAGGTCACAGATCTTGACAGGAGCAGAAAGGCTCCTGGTTGCCCCTAGCAGCAGTGGGTTCTACGGTTGACCTTGTGCTTAGTGGCCCAATAGGGAGCCTATCTTCCCACCCCGGTTTATAGAGGCTTCCTGAGTTCATGCAAGCTATCCACTTGTTGCCCACTGAAAGATGATTTCCCTCCTTTGAGGAAGACATATTATTAAATTACATCTTCAACTTATCTCCTGGGCAGACAAAAAGACAAGCATGCTGTGCTAAACCTCAAGCATTTGGAAAGTTTTATTTATTTTTTAAAGTTTGCTGACAATAGCTAAAAATTTAGGTGTTTTCATCTGAAAAATACATCGTGTCTTAAAATGCCAAGCAATAACAATGGTAGACATTCTCATCTGGAAATGACCAGCTACTGCCAAAAAAGAATCTAACTCTTTCATCCCTAAGTCTCCAGGTCCCAGTTCATGCCTAAAAGGGTGGGATTAATATGGATCACAATGATTGACATAAAATCACCCCCTCCACCCCCAGAGCGGGAGGAACAACAGAAACAGTGGGGAAGGGAAATATTGGTCATTGTAAGGTATAAAAATACTTATAATCTATAATTTATCAAGCGGTCACAAGGGTGGGGGGTGCGAAGCAGAACTCATACCAAGGGCTCAAATAGAAAATGTTTAGAAAAGAATGATGTACAAATATGCTTGATACAATCGATGTACGGATTGTTATAAGAACTATAAGAGCCCCCAATAAAATTATCTTTAAAAAAAGACTCGACTTTAGTACAGGGTATGAATCCACATCTTTTGTTTCCTTGGCATTCCTGTAAGCATATTTAAATATATACTAGTCCTTTACATAGCATGGAGATTAATGTTCATGTTTCCACTACTCATGAGGGATTCCTGTCTAATTAAAGAGCAACATGTAAGCTCATCAAACTGAAAGCAAGTACCCCCAAAAGTGTGAAGGTGTGCTGAGATTAAGAGTAATTAGGTAGGTAGGGTTCAATATTGCTTCCTTTTGCTGTTGTTGTTGTGTTGTTTGCCTGGGTGCTAGTTCTCCCCATGGTTTCCTTAGTATGGAAATAAATAACCTATAAGGTTACTGAGTCCAAGTCCCCACCAAACAGGGTGAGTTGTAGTCAATTAAGATGGTAACTTCTAGCCAAGATTCCCACTTCTGGACTTTATATGCCTGTGGTCATGGTCCCTTGTTGGAGGTCTTCTCTCTACCAGGGGGCAGTACTATAGTGGGAGTTAGACTTGGCTTTTTGTTGAAGGGGTGAATCAAGCCATGCCCTTGGTTTCCTTGAGCCCTACTCTACCTTGATGGAGAGTGTGATTTTAAAAACATCCTTTGTTTTCCTTGGATATTTAACCATAAAACACAAGAATTTTTAATTTCAGGAAAAAATTTTGTTTTTATTCTTTACTTTCATAGTTTATCTATCTATCTATATATATATATATATACATTTAATTAAAGGTTACGAAAATGTCACACTCGGCGTTATAGGGATACTGGTTCCATCATACAGTTATAACACACATAGCCTCACCTGCAAAATCAGACCTTTATTTGCTGGCTGAGCTTTGGTAGAAGCAAGAAACCTGTGGTGAGTTTTGGACATCTTTGGTTTCTGGCTCTGGACCCTGCCTGTGGCTCACTGCTGCCTGACCTTCAGATTTGGACTAAATGCCACCCACCAACCACATGAGACACGTGCTCAAAGATCTAAAAGGCTCTGTGGGCATTGCAGCAAATGGGAGGCCCCAGGGACATTAAGGAATTATTCAAAGGAGGAGGCGGAGGAAAATGGAGTAGATCAGCATCTCAGAAGAGTTGGCTATTAGGCACACCAATGATTTCCACCTCATTTGGACTAGTCTAGTGTAAATTCTTCTGAAAGAAATTATTACCACACCAGGCTATTATCAGATTCAGAATCATTGATAAACTTTCATTAAGGACTGAAAATCTAGTTCAGAAATTCCATTTCTGATATGGCAGCTTGAGCAGTTCTATGGAACCCCGAGAAAAAAAAACCCATAAAAATAATTATATATAAACCTAACCTAACTAATTACCATAAATTAGTGCTGACTCATTGTCATTTTAGTGAGTACATATATGATTGTGTGTCAAAGAGTTTACCCTCAATGATTTTTCAAAAGTAGATAGGCAGGCTTTCCTTGGGAGGAGATGATGTCGTTAGCTTGTTATGTGCAGTGAGGTTGTCCAACTTCTAATGACCCACATACAACAGTGCATTCGATGATCCGGTCCTCCCCAACCTCACACTTGCTGCTACATCTGAGTGCATTCCTTCAGCCACCGTGTCTATCCATTTCCCGGGTTTTCCTTTCTCCCACTGTTCCTCCTCTGCAACCAGCACGACATCCTTCTCCAGGGACTGGTCTCTCCTGATAGCATGTGCACGGGATGTGAGACAGAGTCTTAGCATTGATTGCAAGGAGCATTCTGATTTAAGACAGAGTTATTCGCTCTTCAGAAAGACAATAGTACTTTAATATTCTTCACCACCACCATAATTGAAATATATCAATTCTTCTTCAGCCTTTCTTATTTCACATGCACATGAGGCAACCGAAAAAACCACGGCTTGAGGAAGGTACACCTTACTCCACCAGGTGACATCCTAGCTTCTCGACACTTTAAAGAGCTCTTGGGCAGCAGAGTTTCCCAATGCAATACACAATTGGATCTCCTGAGTGCTGCTTTCATGGATATTGATTGTAGATCCAAGCAATAGGAAATGTTTGACAGCTTCAATCTTTCCTCCTTTATCATAGTATTGTCTATTGCTGCCATTGTGAGGATTTGGGTATTATTTACATAGAATTAAATTCTGTACTGAAGGATCCAGTCCTTGAGCCTTATCAGCAAGTACTTCAAGTCCTCTTTTAGTTCAGCAAGCAAGGTTTTGTCATCTACATCTCAAAGGTTGTTAATAAGTGTTCCTCCGATCTAGGTGTCTCATTCTTTTTCATATCATCCAGCTTCTTGGTTGAATAGGTACAGTGATGGGATATAAATCAGAGAAGCAAAACCAATGATGCTTATTTTTGTGTATATAAAAAAAGAAATTTATATCAAGAAGGTGGCTCATACAGTTATAGAAGCAGGTAGGTCCTGTGCAGTTCAAGCTCATGGGTCAGATCTTAAGCTTAATTAATGGGGAAAGAGTTTACTTTATTCTTCCCACAACTGCTTGGCTGTTCACGTAAGACTCCATCAGGAAGGTTATTACATTATGTTATCACATCATGGGAGGATCCTGCCCCAGCCAACTTAACAGCAAACAGAAATTCTCATAGTATATAACCCTCGCGCATACTTTTCCTGATATTAAAACACATAATATATCCTTGTTCTATTCAAACAATTGTCTCTTGGTCAATTTGCAGATTATACAGAAGCGTGTTGAAGTGCTATGGAATTTCTATTCTTGGAAATATTATCCATAGATTGTTACAATCCATCCAGTTTGTTATGATGCACTATTGTATAGTCAATAAAATATAAGTTAAAATTTTTGCTGATCTCTTCATTCAATCAAATCCATCTGCTGTTAGCAATGATATCCCTAAGTCCAGGTCCTCTTTTGAATGGACTTGAATTTCTGGTAGCTCCCTCACAATGCTTTTCTACAACTGTTAATGATATTGTTCACTGATTTGTGCATTCTGCTAAATAACCTTTCTTTGGAATGGACACAAATACAGATCTCTTCCCATAACTTGTCTAAGACACTGTTTTTCAGATTTCTTGGCATAGGCCAGAGATTGATTCCAGTGCTTCTTTAGTTTGTTGAGACATTTGTTTCAATATTCCATCAATTCCTGGATCTTTGTTTTTGGCTAATGCCTTCAGTAGAACTTGGACTGTTTCCTTCAGTATCATTGAAATGGTTTAATATTGACCAGTTCTTCTTGATACATTAAATGTGTATTCCTTCCACATTTTTTATAAAACCATTTTATTGGGGGAATCCTACAGCTTTTATCACAATACACACATACATCCATTGTGTCAAGTACATTTGTACATTTGTTGCCATCATCATTCTCAAAATATCTGGTTTCTGCTTGAGTCCTTGGTTTCAGCTCCTCATTTTCCCCTCCCTCCCTGCTCCCCACTCCCTCATGAACCCTTGATAATTTATAAATTATTATTATTTTGTCTTATCTTACACTGTCCAATGTCTCCCTTCACCCACTTTTCTGTTATCTGTCCCCCAGGGAGGAGGTTATATATAGAACCTTGTAATTGGTTCCCCCTTTCTACCCCACCCTCCCTCCACCGTCCCCGTATAGCCACTCTCACTACTGGTCCTGAAGGGATCATTGTCCTGGATTCCCTGTGTTTCCAGTTCCTATCAGTACCAGTGTACATCCTCTGGTCTAGCCAGGTTTGTAAGGTAGAATAGGGATCATGATAGTGGAGGGTAGGGGGGGAAGGAAGCACTTAGGAACTAAAGGAAAGTTGTATGTTTCATCCTTGCTACACTGCACCCTGACTGGCTTGCCTCCTCCCTGCAACCCTTCTATAAGGGGATGTCCAGTTGCCTACAGATGGGTCTTGGGTCCCCAAACTGCACTCCCCACATTCACAATGATTTGATTTTTTTGTTCTTTGATGCATGCCTGATAACTGTTCCCTTTGACACCTTGTGATTACACAGACTGGTATGTTTCTTCCATGTGGGCTTTGTTGCTTCTCAGCTAGATGGCCATTTGTTTACCTTCAAGTCTTTAAGACCCCAAATGCTATATTTTTTTATAGCTGGGCTCCGTCAGCTTTCTTCACATTTGCTTATGCACCACTTTGTCTTTAGTGGTCACGTTGGGAAGGTGAGCATCATGAAATGCCTGTTTCATAGAACAAAGCATTCTTGCATTGAGGGAGTACTTGAGCCTTCCTCATTCTTTTGATGTTTTTTCCCCCCATAGAATATTTTAATATTAAAACTCAAGACGTGAGTTTTTTCCATTTCATAGAGATATGCTAAGCATATTTTTCCATTTTGTTTTCTAATTTCTTGTCTTTGCTCATTTAATTATAATACTTTGTATTCTCTTATCAATGGAGCATTGGTGGTGTAGTGATTACGCAATGGGCTGTAATCTACATGGTTGAGAGTTCAAAGTAACCAGCAGATCCAAAGGAAAAAGACTGGGCTTTCTACTCCCATAAATAGTTACAGTCTCAGAAATCCACAGGGATTGCTATGAGTCAGCATTGACTCGATGGTAGTGAGTTTGAGAGTGAGACTCTTCTATCAGGAGCCAGTCCCAGAGCCCCTTCTGACATCCACTTTGATCTTTTCTCTTTATCCTGTCTTTTTAATGAAATTTGCTTTCTTCATGTTTGATGTTGTTGATGCCATCCCACAGTTTACCAGGTCATTAGTGTTCAATGAGTCAATTCTGTATTAGAGATGGTCCCTAAATTCAGGTGGGATATACTCACAGTTGAATTTTGGCTGTCATGGACTTGTTTTCATTGTTTTTTCAATGCCAATGTGAGCTAACATATAAATACAGTTAGCACTTGTTCTCATCTTGGCTGTTCATATTAAGCTTAATCCATTATCTCTTCCCACAGATGTAGTTAATTTGATACCTGTGTATTCCATCTGGTGAGGCCTACATGAATAATAACCATTTAAGTTGCTGGAAATGAAGAAATTGATGGTTTTGCAAAATTCCATCATTCAATCTGATCACCAGCTAATTGTCTATCATCAAAAGGAGGTTTTCTTTTATTACGTCAGTGAGATTATATCAGAATAGCATGGATCCTAAGCCTAATCACATTGGAGTCATGTTTTACATAACAAACAGAATAGCCAGGAGCACAAATAGAAAGGAATGAAGCACAGATGCATTGGAAGCACACAGGAAAACCAGAGAATGCTGGCAGTTACCAGAAGTCAGAAGGGAGGCCTACAGAAGTCATCAACCAGGAACTTAATTTAGATTTTTCACCTCTGGAATAGTGAGAAAATAAATTGCTACTCTTTAAAGCTACACACTTATATTTTTTATTATGACAGCAGTAGATAACTGAGATGTAGTTCCAAGTTTCACTAATTAGCACATCTGTGGCATACTCAAAAGGATAGTCAAATATATATATGGATAAATTAAAAATCACATTTACTTTTTTTTTTTCCAACAAGAGTGCAAAATCCAATGGGGAAACAGAATAATAAAAAAATCAATCCTTAAAAAACTGAATATTCACGTGCAAAAGAATGAAGTTGGATCACTTTCTCGCGGTATACAGGCAACCCCATTAATATTGCTTCTTTTAGAATTTGTAGGTCAGTTGAAACAGGTGTATATAGTTCTTATTCAACCTTAGAGCAAGGAAAAGCTAGAAGCATTTTCAATATTTTA
Source organism: Tenrec ecaudatus (assembly GCF_050624435.1). NCBI lineage: Eukaryota > Metazoa > Chordata > Mammalia > Afrosoricida > Tenrecidae > Tenrec > Tenrec ecaudatus. The sequence goes on along the minus strand of NW_027458176.1, from coordinate 13,613 downwards.
AAAGCTGCATTCATAGCAACTGAAGGTGATTGTGGTAATGAATGTACTGTGCTTAGAGGTTGGTCCAATGATTTCAAAGTGATGGTATTGACATGACACTGAAGCAGAGCTTCAAACAAGGCAGTGCCCTACTCAAAGATCTCAATAGACAGTGATGCTTCCTATGTGTGGTTCTCTTCTAGAAGGCCTCCCTATACCTCTTCCAAGTCTCCCACTCCAGGGCTTCCACCTGTAATGTTTCCTGTTCTGGTCACCTTGACTAGTCATGCATGCTATAAAAAGTCTGATCTTTTCCTGTTTAACTCCTACAGCAATGACAAAGCAAGTTTAAAGCCCTGGATTAAATTTTTCTGTATGTTTATGACAATTTGTAGACTGTCTGTACCAAAAATTCAAAATGAATTATATGTAGGAGCTAAAAGTATAAATCTCTTGGAAAATAAAAAAGGAGTAAATCCTAATAGTGTACTTGAATTAGGCAAAGCTTTATCACTATAGTAATAAAAGCAAAAACAACAAAATAAAAATATAGATAAAATTAGGCCTGATCAAACTTTAAAAAAATGTTATTTTTAAAGGGTGCCACCAAATAAATGAAAATATAACCCACAGGACAGAAGAACATATTTGCAAATCCTGTATCTGATAAGGAATTTGTAACTAGAGTATGCCAAAACTATTACAAGTTCTTGGTAAAAATGAAAAATAACCTAATTTTAAAACAAACCGTATTTGAATAGGTACTTCTTAAATGAGCATACAAAAAGGTTAATAATTACATGAAAATATTCTCCAAATCATGAGTCATCAGGGATATATGTAAATCACATTCCATTTCACAACTCCTCCACTGCCATCTAGGAGATTCCAACTCATGGTGACCCTAAAGGATAGGGTGAAACTTCCCTGTGGGTCCCTCGGATTGTAAATCTTTACGGAAGTAGAAAGCCTCATCTTTCCCTCATAAAGCAGCTGGTGGTTTCAAACAACTGACCCTGAGGTTAGCAGGACCCTTTCCCACTAAACAGAAGCTCTATAATAGAAAGGGTAGGTAATCAGTGTTGGCAAAGATGGGAAGAAATTTGGCTCTCATACATACACTGCTGAGGAGAACGGAAAATGTTGAAACCAATTTAGAAACATCCTCGGAGTTCTTCAAAAAACGTTCAAGATAGAGCGATCATGTTTCCCAGAAAGTCGACCTCCAGCTATAGACCAAGAGAAAGAAATGGATTTCCACACAAAATGTGTGCAGAAGTGTTGAGGCAGCATCGTTGATAGCACCAAAAAGAGTGGAAATAGCCAAAATACCTATCCCCAAAGGTATGGACAGATAAAATATGCTATGTCCACAGTGCAGAATATTATTTAGCAATAAAAAATAATCAAGTACTCATTCTTGCTACACATGGGGGAATCATAAACTTTATGTTAAATGAAAGAAGTCAGACACCAAAAATGTATGTCTATATGAAATATCTAAAATGGGAAAATCTCATAAAAAATTAAGGAACAGATAGGTAGTTGCCTGAGGTGAGGAGAAAATGCTTGGGCAAAATGGAAAATGACTTCTGCATTGGCTGAAAATATGATAAACTTTACCATGACAACATCTGCATAACTTTTCGATATACTAAAATACATTTTATCATACACTTTAAATATATGAAATGAATGATACAGAACCTGTATCCTAATAGTGTTACATTAACATTTACATGGGCCACCAGCCTCAAAAGCAGGAAGGAGATGGGCAAGAGAGAGGGATGTGGTATCCACAGGGTCTCTTATAAATAGGACACATTGTCAAAGAGAAATCATTAGTCTATGACTTGATTGACAGGTTAGACATTACCCATATCTTTTCACAGGTGTGTCACCATGGCAGAAAACATTAGTACCACAGTATCCACGAGGATTGAATTGTACTCTCTTTCAATATTCTGCAGTTTGAGGAATAAAAAAGACTGAAAGAGCAAAATCAAGGCTGAGGGTATATGGCGAAAGATTTTCCAGTGCAAAAAACGATTATTCAAGAAAGCTTTTTACAGCCACAAAGAATGAACAGGTGAATAATGCTATTGGAAAATAAATTACTGATAGATTGTTTAGCCTTTAACTTGCTAATGTTGCCATTAGGTGACATCAAGTCAGCTCCAACCCAGAGCAACAGAATGAGGCACTGCAAGGTCCTGCGTCATCCTCACCATTGTTCCTCTGCCTGAGCGCATTGACTCCGCCACTGCGTCACGCCATCTTCTTAAAGGTCTTCCTCTTTCTAGCCACCCCTCTACTTTACTAAAAAAGATGTTCTTCTCCAGGGATGTACCTCTTCTGACAACATGGCCACAGTTTGCAAGACTTGACTTGCCATCTTTGCCTCTCAGGAGCACTCTGGCCTTACTTCTTCCAAGACTGATCTGTTTGACTGGCTTGGAGTCCATGACACTTTCAGCAGTATTCTTAAGTACCATATTTCAAATGCATCTGCTCTTCTATGGGCTTCCTTATTCATTGTCCAACTCTCACATGCATATGAGGCAATGGACAATCATGGCTTGGGTCAGTCCTCAAAGTAACATCCTTGTTGTTCAATATTCTAAAGAGGTCTGTGTAGCAGATTTGCCTTGTGTAACACATCTTTTGATTTCTTGATTGCTGCTGCCATGAGAACTGATTATGGATCAAAGTCAAATCAATCCTCGGCAACTTTGACCTTTCCCCCATTTACCATGATGTTAACAATTCATCCAGCTGTGAGGATTTTGGTCTGCCTTACATTGAATTGCAATCCGTAATGAAGGCTACAGTCCTTAATTTTTATCAGCAAGTGCTTCAATTCCTCCTCATTTTCAATCTTCCAATCATATAATCCAGCTTGTCTGGCTAGCTCATGCAATATTTTATTTTCCTAAAACGTCTTTAAAATATGTTCCTTTGGTCACTTTGGAGTCCCAAAATATCATTGTTGTTGGAATTCTGACAGCTATGCCACTTTTATTTCTACTGCCAATTGGATCATACATGGTGGAAGGTTTCAATAGAGCTTCTAGACTGAGACAGACGAGGAAGTAAGATATAATGGTCTACTCTGAAAATGTGACCAATTGAAACATATAATAAGCAGTACAGCATTGTCTGATGTTTTGTCAGAAGATACATTTCTCAGGTTGAAAAGCATTCACCATGTAACTGGGGAAGAGATGCTTCCTCACAGCTCAGCCACACATAACAAACAATAGGATGGAGGACAGCCTTGGGGCCATTCCCTGATGTGGCACAACTCAAAATAACAAAAAAATCTCTTCTAAAATCCATGAGCAATTGGAAGGTGGGAAATAGAATGTATGAATCCGGGAAAACTAGAACTTGTCAAAAGATAAAAGAGCATTCTTAACGATCAATAGTCTAAGCTTAAATGAACTGATAATGAGTATTTTCAATCATACAGTCTCATGGTCTACTGTGCCTGGATGCAAAATTGAAGCAGAATTGTACCACAATCATGGTCAAATTGAACACGTCAAGATCTGTTTGAAGTACAGCAATGGTAGTCACAGGACAATGCTCATACACCTGCAGGCAATGAGGTAAGATACCACTACTCAAATGAATGCGCCGACCACTAATGTTAAAGGTGAAGCAGTTGGAAGTTTTTATCAAGTTCTGCCATCTGAAATTAATCAAACATGCAATCAAGATGCATTAATAATCATTGATGGCTGGAATGAAAAAGTGGAAATAAAAAGATCAGTAAATAGCAAACATCATGTTAGTGGTAGGAACAAGGCCAGAAATTGCATGATAGGATTTTTTCAAAATGAATGACATAAAACATTGGAAACTTCTTTTCAAATACATGAGTGATGACCATACATATGGACCACACCAGATACACATGGAATACACAAAATAAAATCAGTTCTATCTGTCACAAGAGACCATAGAAAATCTTAATACATCCGTCCAAACAAAGCCAAAGGCCTACTACAACAGAGACCACACATAGTTCACATGCAAGTTCTAGTTGAAGCTAATGAAAATCAAAATAAATCTAGATAACCAAACAGAGCCCTTAATATATCCTACCTGAATTTCATGTCCAGACACAAAATAACTCTGACATGATGAGTAATCTTGACTGATGACCAAATAAACATTGAGGACATACTACAGAAAGGAAGGAAATAATCACTAACGAGCAAAGAAAGAAAAGAACAAATGGAAGTTAAGAAAATGCCTCCATACTTGCTCCTGGCTATAGACTCGCTAAACTAACTGGAGGACATGAGCTAAACAGAGATTCCAAAGAGAAAATACAAAAGAAAAAGCAGAGTATTATAGCAAAATGTTAAAGAGCTGTATATAGAAATCAAGGGTAAAGAAACATTCATTCAGATTTTCTGAAGCAGAAAAAAATACTCAAGCCTCAAGGGGCAATATTGAAAATAATGTGGGCAAAATATTGATGGGCACACAAACCATCACAAGAAAATAGGGAAATTGTAATAGATTTTATTTTACCTGGATCCACTACCAACCCCACCAAAGAAGACTGAAAGAATCATCGACTGCCAAAAGAACCAATAAATCTGTCTTGGAAGAAGTACAGCCAGAATGCTCCTTTGAGTCAAGGATGGCTAGACTTTGTCTCATGTACTTTGTTTTTTTCAAGGTTACTCTTCTTTTTTTATCACTCTATTGGGTTCTCTTACAGCTCTTATAGCAAACCATACATCAATTGTATCAAGCATTTTGTACATATGTTGCCATCAACATTTTCAAAACATTTTCTTTCTACTTGAGCTCTTGGTATCAGCTAGTTTTCTTTCTCTTCCTCCCCCAACCTTCAACCCCGGTGAACCCTTTCATAAATTATAAATTATTATTCTTTTCATATCTTACACCATCTACTACCCATGTTTCTGTTGTTTATCCTCACCCCCGGGGGGTGTTATATGTTGATTGTTGTGATTATTCCCCTTTCTCCCCATTCTCCCCCAACCTTCCCCCTAGCCTCATGGTATTGATACTCCCATTAATGTCTCTGTGAGATTTATCTGTCCTGGATTCCATGTCTTGAAAACACTTATCTATACCAGTGAACACACTCTGGTCTAGCCAGATTAGTAGGTAGAGTTGGGGTCATGACAGTGGGAAGGGAGGAAGCATTAAAGCACTAGAGGAATGTTGTGTGTTTCCTCAGTGCTATAGGGCACCCTGGTTGACTCGTCCTAGACATGTTTTCAAGAGAGACCAGTCCCTGGAGAAGGGTATCATGCGTGGTAAAGTAGAGATGCAGCAAAACAGAGGTAGTCCCTCAGCAAGATGGACTGTCACAATGGCAGAAACAATGGGGTCAAACATAGCAGTGATGTAGGAATAGTGCAGGACCCAGAAATGTGTCCTTCTGTTGTCCAGTTCTCATTCAGTGTCCTCCCCCTCCATGGATTGGTTACAGTATACCTGCAGATGCAAAAAGCTGTGGCTGTTCAAGTTCCTGATATAAAATGGCATAGTGCTTACATATAACCCATGCACATCTTCCTGTATTCTTCAAATCATCACTAGCTTACTTATATAATATAGCATAAATACTACTACTAATAAGCATAGAACTTTAAACTCCCTCTTAGCTTTTGAGGGATTGTTTTGATCATTTATTTGTTTTTATTTTTCTGCTCCTCCTTTTTATTTCTTTTGCTTTATGTGATTGATCACTGATTTCTAGAGTTCATGGAAATAAAACCCATTGGTCCACAGGGCTGACAGTACACAGGGTCTTTACAAATCAGAGCCAACTTGATTACATCCAGTAACAAGAAAAGCCCACTGCCCTAAAAAATTATTGTGAGAATAAATTGTGATGATATATGTAGATTATTTATAATAGTGTTTGGAACATTGTAGTGCATCTGTTTTCTTGTGTCCTGAAAATCTTCAAGGAAAATCTTCAAGAACTATGACTACTGTTAGGTTTTGTGTCGACTTGGCTGCACCATGCTTTGGCAGTAAGGCTTTTCCATGTTACCTAACATAATGTAATCAACTCTATTATGAGATCTGCAGTGAGCAGCAAAGTAGCTATGAGATGAGAGTAGATTGAAACCCCTGACTTGGGTTACAGGACCAAATGTTGTTTCCTCAGGGGTATAGTCTACTTGATATATAAATAGAAGCTATGCTAAGCACATTCATTTTTTCTGCTGAGCTTACATCTTGCATTTTATCTGTTGCTCTTGGGTTCTTTGGACTTTAGGCAAGGGTCTGCCATATTGCCTGATGATCCCAGGAGCTATGAGTGATGTGCCATTTGATCTCTTATCTGATCTACCAACTTTGGATTTACTTGCCTCTGCAAGCACAAGCCTGACCTGCTGACATCCAACAGACTGTGATTACTTCATCTTCCTACTTCCTGGTTCATCATCATCACTTGCAACGATATGAGTAATCAAAAGTCTCTAGCTTAGCATTGGGTCTACAAATTTGAGTCAACTGGATTTTCCACTTCTACACTGTGTGAGTCATTTCCTTGATATAAATTTTTCTTTCTATATTTCTTTCTATCTATCTACCTATCATATATCTATGTCACTGGTTCTGCTTCTTTATTGAACCCTGCCTAACACAACTACTAAAATGGGTGTATTTTTCCCTAGAAATATTGAAACTTTCCTCTTCAATCTCTTTCACAGATTTTAAAATTTACAGTTTATAAAATTATAGAGCAGTAAAACTCAAAACAGTACTCATTCTTCTGAAGATATTTTACCATTTTGCCTGTTAAAAAATGTATTAAACAGCGAGAATATATATTGCCAATCTGGCTGTTTCTTTTACCAAACTAAAATAAATTTAGTTATCACCCATAGCACTTTACCTGTACCTATAAAAACAAGTGTATCCTTAATTATTCAGGAAATATGCACACTACATGTGACTGCTGTGTAATTGCTTTTACTTCACCCTATTAGCAAGATTCCTTAGAAACAATAGCTTTCATCCTAACCACTAGCTCAATTGATAGTGACTGTCACAAATGCTTATTGGCATGAACACTTAGTATCTTGTTTCTCCTTTACAGCGCCTCTATTATATAATGGAAATATATATTTATTGTTGATGTTATTAGTCACATCAATGAGTATGGTTGTCACAGAGCCATAGTAAAGGGAAAAAATGACAATAATAATAATAATTAGTCCATTAAATGATCTCATCAATCATATGATACAGTATCATGGCTTATTCTTTAAGTACCTTAAGATAATTACTGTCAACTGGTATTAGAAATAGAAAAATTAAACAAAATTTTCAAATTTAAAAAAGGTATTGTGCAGACTTGATAAAAATACTGATTTTCAAGTCATATTCAATCTTGTCTTGTAATAAAAAATCATTCAAGGGCTATCCATCAGTTGTCACTATGAGGAATCTAAAGTGAACATAAATTACAGAAACTCAACTGATTTGATAACTTAAAGTGTGATTTTAAACTAAATGGAGCCAACACACATACAGGCAATCTGGTTCACAAATCTTTCAAATTCTGCTATAAATAAGAACTTTAAAATATCTAAATGTACCACAGAATATTTGACAACTATAAAACAAAATTATTGGCATTAACTGTCTTAGTTACAATAGTGGTACCTTGAATATCATAAGTCAGGTAGCTGCAAAGACTAGACTTTCAGTTTCCACAGTTTAGGACACTGGCAGCTGAATTCCAGGTATGACTCTAACACAAGTTCGTTCCCGGTCTATATGAGTTTCTAATTGCTTCCAGCAAACATTGGATTCCGAGACTTTTAAATGCACCTAGCTCAGCCGGATATCTTCTTCTCCTCTTCCATATGTGTACGTGTGTGTGTCTTTCTATTTTTATTCTGCTCTGATATAACTCAAAATTGATTAGATTTAGGTCCAGCATGACTCTCGTATGATCTCTTTGATAAATAAAGCCTATTTCCAAATAGGTCATACTTATGGTTCAGAGATCAGGATTTTAATACACATTTTAGGTGGACACAATTCAATCCACAGCATTATATATTTTAAGCATATTTGATCAAGAATATATTAACTGAAGAACTCAAACAGAAAAACAAAGCTGGCCCATAGTAGCTTTTCAAACAAAAAGAGAAAGAGTTTGGCTGGCTAACAGGGCAGAAACCCTTTGGGGCCACACTTGAAAAGCACTCTTGGTCTAGACAAAAATGTTTTAACAGCTCTAAACACACTGCCATCTACTTCATTCCGACTCAAAGCAGCTCCATACAATAGAGGGGACCTGCTCCAGGGGGGTTCCGAGGCTCGAAATCTTTAGGGGAGTAGAAAACCTGATCTTTCTCGTTCACACAGGCCGGTGGATTTGAAATGCTGACCTTTTGATTACCAAGCCAATGCAAGACCCACTATGCCAGAAAGCTCTCTTTAACCACAATAGCAGTAGCAAAATGCATATGCGATTGCCCTTTATTTTGTCAAGTATCCACAACCCACGATCAAATTTAATGTAAAACACAAGGCTAATATTGCCTTCAGTTCTCTTATAGGAATAAAGATTTTATAGTTGCTTTAAAAGTTACTGTAAAAGGCCTTTTCAGTTAAGTTTTAAGGGAAGTTTTCCTTTCTTCATTTTTTGTTTCTATTTTACTTTAGTTTTAAAGTAGCTACTATTTGGAAAGAATGACTTCACACTCTGACAAAGGAAATTATGCTCTACAAAAGAATTAGTCTTTAAATAAGAATTTAACACTCTTTCACTACGTATTTATTGAATGGCTATTAGCTATTGCTATTGCTGGCTATTGGAGCAGGTATAAAAACTAAGAACAAAATGCCTCCTCGCTACAAAAATTTAGTATTAATGCAATACAAACTATAACAAATGATTCGTGGTTATTAGAGAAGTATAAACAAATTAATACTGGGAGCTGGAATTTAATAAGGGAAGATAAAGAACTTTTATAAGGGCGATTGTACTTGTTTAGTGCATATATTAGCTTTCTATGAAGAGTGTAACAAATTGTTACAAATTTCGTAGTTAAAAGCCTCACAGATTCCTTTTCCTTCAGTCTGGAGATTAAAGGAGTAATGAGGTTGGCTTTCAGTATAAATTTTGTGGGAAAGCCCTTCCTTTTTCAGCTTCTAGAGACCACCGGGTGGCTTGGTGGGCAGCAGGTCCACAGGAGAGAGATGAGGCTTTCTACTCCTGCAGAGAGTTACAATCTTGCAAACACACGGGGCAGGTTGACCCCGTCGTCCTACAGGGTGGTGACAAGTGGAACCACTTTGGTGGCAGCGAATGAGGGTGGCCTCCTGCCTTTCTTGGTGAATAGCCCTTTTCCTCCAACTCCAAGCCAGTGGACTATGTCTTCTCACATCAAATCACTCGGATTTCTGCTTCTATCAGCACAGGCTGTGAGTTCTTCAGTGAGCAAATAAACCCATGCTTACCGTCTTCACTGGGTACCCAGTCCCTGTCAGGAATTGGACATTTGAAGACACATTAATTCTGTAAGATGGTCCTGTGGACTGGGAGAGAGACAGATGCCAGCCAGTCATCAACGCAGAATCTTTGATGTGGTTGTGTGTGTGTGTGTGTGTTTCTTTTTTATAAATCATTTTATTGGAGCTCATACAACTCTTATCACAATCCATACATACATCAATTGAGTAAAGCACATTTATACATTTGTTGCCCTCATCGTTCTCAAAATTCGCCTTCCGCTTGGGTTCCTGGAATCAGCTCCTCATTTTCCTTTTTCCCTCCCCCTCCCTTCCCAATCCCACCTCCCTCACAAACCCTTAATAACTTATAAATTATTACTCTATCCTATCCTACACTCCCCTCACCCACTATCCTGTTGCCCATCCTGCAGAAAGGAGGTTACATGTAGATCCCCGAGATTGGTTCCCCCTTTCTATAACCCCTTCCTTCCCGCTGTCGCCAAGGTATGACATTTATTCCCTAGATACACACACACACATACACACACACACACACACACACACGTCGTGTTTATCTTGTCTATTGGTAACTTGCCCCATCATCACATGTCCTTCTCTGACTCTCAAATCTTTACAGTGTCCCTCTGGAACTTTCAGAGATGAATTTTTCCTTAATCTTTTAAAACAGATAATCTATGGTAATCTTTTTATATCCAGGTCAACAGCAAACATTTCATTTTCAAAATAATTCTTCTCTGTTATTTAGTGTAACATATTCACTAGTCCTGAAGATTAGGATAGGGATCTCTTTGGGGTGTCTATTACTTTGCCTGAAAAAGTTCATAAACCAGTATTTTGCAAAACGTGGTATCCAGACTGCTTTGATTATAAATTGTTTAGTAGCTGTCAAAAAAGAGTTGTTTATCTCCCTTGGTACAGAAACACCACCTACCTTAAGAGTTGAGTGAGATTTTTGACCTTGAGAGAGGACTATGTCCCAAATGGAAGGGGCAGCTCAAGTCTATGTACAGAAATAAGGAAGTGAGGATTATGGTTATAGAAATGTACATGGTGTAATTCCACTATAGCAAAGGTTAGCTTCAAAGATATTCATAAAAATAAGTTTGGAAATAAGATTAGGAATAGAGTCTAAAGAACATTGATGACCACTCTAAGTAAATTTAACTTTACTTGAAAGGTCAAGAAATCAAACACATTATAGAAATAGAGTCCTCTATTTCTTAGACCTGGAGAATTGTATAGGGAATGCCAAATTCACTTGTAGATGTTGTAATATATGATAGCCCTTTCCATTTCAGGATACGAGCTGCTTCTTAACCAATTTTGAAACTCTTCCCATTTTAAGATGCACTTTTAAATTGGCAATGTTTCCACACTCTAATCTTTATTTCTAAGAACCTTAAAATTCCAACTGAAAAAGGAACTATTTCTAGAGATAAAAATTTAATATAAGAGATTGAACAGCAGTAGCTCTGGAGTATTTTAAGTAGTTGCTTAAGAATGAAAAATAATGAATCATAGCTATGAACAAGGTAAAAAATACTCTATATTAGAGAGTATAAAACAACAAATCTATGTCAGTATTATTAAGGAATACATGTAGACATACATAAGTATCACCTCTGGGCCATACAAATATTTGGCATTCTGGTTTACATTTCTATGTAATTAACCGGTGGGCCCCACCAGACTATAGCCCCTAGCCATCTTTTACATCTGGAATTGAACTCACTCCTATGGTAAAATAAGAATATATAGGATTAAATTTAAAATAATTTTTAAAATATAGTTACTTTAAACAATCAAATTAATTCATAAACTAACTATAAAATATGTTCATATAATTATGTACCTACTTGCTGTGTTTTTAAGCAATATGTATATAATAATTTTAATATAATTTTAAATTATTTTTTTAGATTTTTAACATAATGTGTAAGAAAAGAGGATGCAAATTCAACAATGATCTAAGAAGTAAGTTTCCTTTTATTAGAAATACCAAAAGTGATTACATGGTAGAGTGTGAGAAATGTAATGGTGAATTTTCTATTTTGCAGGCGGAAAGAATGATATTTCAAAGCACTTGGAGAACAGAAAGATAAAAGATATTTAAATACTGCTGCATCTTCCTCCAAAATACAGGAATTTTTTTTCAAAAACAACTTGTGGAGACAAAGAAAAGAAATTAGCATTAGCAGAAGGACTTATGTCTTTTCATGCTATTAATCACAATTATTCCTTCAGATCTATGGACTGTACATCACAAGTTGTCAAAGTGTTAATCAACAAAAGTTTGCCTATGCTAGAACAAAATCTGAAGCAATTGTGTGTAATGTGCTTTCTCCAAATGCATTTTCAGAATTAAACAAAAATCTAGAAAAAAATTAATTTTATATCCATATATTCTGATGCATCGAATCATAACGATTTAAAGTTATTTCTAACCATTATTAGATTTTTTTATTCAGAAACTGGAATAAAAATTAGAATTTTAGATTTCATTTCTGTGGCGGGCAAAACTTCTGAAATAATTTTCAGTTCCATTATTAATATTTTGGGAAAAAATTTTAAACATAAAATGATTGCATATTGTGCAGACAACACGGATGCAAATTTTGGAGGAAAAGCAAGAAGAGGTACAAACAATATTTTTAATAAATTAAACAAAAACCTTGATCAAACTTTTTTGGTGTTGGTTGTGCAGTGCACATAATACATAATACTTTTCAAACAGCGGCTGATTTGTTGCCCGAAGATGTGGGAAATATTGTTATTAAAATATATTTTTATTTCTATATATACACTGTGCACGTTGAAATGCTTAAAGAATTTTGTGAAACTACGGAAGTCTAATATTAGAAAATACTTGGGTACAGTAAAACGCGCTGGTTAGCTCTTTGGCCAGCCACCAAAAGAATTTTGAAAATATACGATCCTTCGAAATCCTACTTTCTATCACAGAATAAATGTCCTAGAATTTTAAAAGAGTTTTTTGAAAAAGAATCTTCAAAAATTTGGCTAGAGTTTGTACACAATCAAGCAGCTCTTTTTCAAAATGCAATAAAACTTATTGAAGGTGACAAAATTTTGGTAATCGAAGTAGCAAATGAAGTTAATAATTTAAAATTTCAGTGTCATGAGCAATTAGAAAATAATTTTCTTCCATTAACTATCCATAATAGTATAAGCCAGCTAGAAGAACAAGGTACAATAAATCATGCAGAAATCATGAATCACATTAAAAAGTTCTATAGTAACTACATAGATTATTTAGAAGAGTGGATGGTACATTACAATGATATTGAACATTTTTATTGGGTTACATTAAAACAAGAACTTAATTGGAATGATTTGCAAAAACTCAATCGATCATATTACTAAAAAATTTCCAAAAAGTAATATTTCCTAAAATGATCTTTTTAATGAGGTATCATTATTTTAAAAAATATTGATAAGGAAAAGGGGCATCAGCAAAAGTCACAATAGAGAACAAATGGTTAGAAATGTTTCATCATTTTGAAACAAACCATGTGCCATACAATAATGCACTAAAAATTGTGGAATGCACGCTGTCCTTACCAGGAACTAATGCTGCGACTGAACGCATTTTTCTACGGTAAATAAAGTGTAAACATCAGAAAAATCACAATTAAGTGTTGAGACATTGAAAGTTATTTTATGTGTTAAATATAATTTAACAAATTCTTGTGAAAAATTTCATGACCTTTTAAACAACGACAGCAATCTACTAAAAATAATTCACTCAAATGAGAAATATGCGAAAGAATAAAATAATACTATACATAATTTTAATGTATTACATTTGTAAATTGTACTTACATTGAAATTTTAAAAATATATTACAATACTATTTTTGCATTCTATGAAAATTTTTGTTGCTCCATATAAACTAAATTTTTAATCAAGAACCCCCCTCCTCCCCCCCATCAATGGTGTCCTGCTTTACTAATGTTAAAATCTGGTCACCTTACCCTAGACTCAATATAGTAGCCTAACCTTAGTCATCATTGAGTGGTCCTGGGATTGCCTTCGAGCCCTCCTTCGAGAATAATATCAGAAGGTGTACTACCTACGTATGAAGGGGCAGTGAATTGTTCAATGTGACTTTTTTA
>NW_027458175.1:70000-77500 GCF_050624435.1 Tenrec ecaudatus | reverse complement strand
ACACGCACGCTAAGCCTAACCCTAACCCTAACCCTAACCGTAACCCTAACGCTAACCCTAACCCTAACGCTAACCCCAAACCTAACCCTAACGCTAAACTTAACGCTAATGCTAACCCAACGCTAACCCTAACCCTAAACCTAACGCTAATGCTACCCCACCCTAACGCTAACCCCAAACCTAACCCTAGCCCTTACGCTAACCCTAACCCTAACCCTAACACTAATGCTAAACCTAACCCTAACTCTAACCCTAACCCTAACCCTAACCCTAAGGCTAAACCTAACCCTAACGCTAACCCTAACCCTAACCATAAACCTAACCCTAACCCTAACGCTAACGCCAACCCAACCCTAACCCTAACCCTAACCCTAGCCCTAACGATAAACCTAACCCTAAACTTCACCCTAACCCTAACCCTAACCCTAACCCTAACCATAATGCTAACCCTAACCCTATACCAAACCCTAACCGTAACCCTAACCCTAACCCTAACCCTAACCCTAACACTAACCCTAACCCTAACCCGAACCCTAACCCTAACCCTAACCATAACGCTAACCCTAACCCTAAAACTAACGCTAACCCAAACGCTAACCCTAACCCTAACCCTAACCCTAAACCTAACGCTAACCCTAACCCTAACCCTAACCCTAACCCTAAGGCTAACCCTAAACCTAACCCTAACCCTAACCCTAACCCTATCCCTAACGCTAACGCTAACCCTAACCCTAACCCTAACCCTAATCCTAACCCTAACCCTAACCCTAACCCTAACCCTAACGCTAACCCTAACCCTAACGCTAACCCTAAACCTAACCCTAACGCTATACTTAACGCTAATGCTAACCCAACCCTAACCCTAGCCCTAACGCTAACCCTAATCATAACCCTAATGCTAAACCTAACGCTAATGCTAACCCAACGCTAACCCTAAACCTAAACCTAACGCTAATGCTAACCCAACCCTAACACTAACCCTAAACCTAACCCTAGCCCTAACGCTAACCCTAACCCTAACCCTAGCACTAATGCTAAACCTAACCCTAACTCTAACCCTAACCCTAACCCTAACCCTAACCCTAACGCTAACCCTAACCCTAATGCTAACCCTAAACCTAACCCTAACCCTAACGCTAACGCCAACCCAACCCTAACCCTAACCCTAACCCTAGCCCTAACGCTAACCCTAACCCTGACCCTCACACTAACCCTAACCCTAACCCTAACCCTAACCCTAACCCTAACCATAATGCTAACCCTAACCCTATACCAAACCCTAACCGTAACCCTAACCCTAACGCTAACCCTAACCCTAACCATAACGCTAACGCTAACCCAAACCCTAACGCTAACCCTAACCCTAACCCTAACCCTAACCCTAACGCTAAGCCTAACCCTAACCCTAACCCTAACCGTAACCCTAACGCTAACCCTAACCTAACGCTAAACCTAACCCTAACCCTAACCCTACCCTAATCCTAACCCTAACGCTAACCCTAAGCCTAACCCTAACCCTAACCCTAACCCTAACGCTAACCCTAACCCTAACCCTAACCCTAACCCTAACCCTAACCCTAAGGCTAACCCTAACCCTAACGCTAACGCTAACCCTAACCCTAACCCTAACCCTAACCCTAACCCTAACCCTAACCCTAACGCTAACCCAACCCTAACCCTAACCCTAACCCTAAACCTAACCCTAACCCTAACGCTAACGCCAACCCATCCCTAACCCTAACCCTAACCCTAGCCCTAACGCTAACCCTAACCCTAACCTTAAACCTATTCCTAACCCTAACGCTAACGCTTACCCTAAACCTAACCCTTACCCTAACCCTAACCCTAATCCTAACCCTAAAGCTAACCCTAAGCCTAACCCTAACCCTAACCCTAACCCTAACGCTAACCCTAACCCTAACCCTAACCCTAACCCTAACCCTAACGCTAACGCTAACCCTAACCCTAACGCTATCGCTAACCCTAAGCCTAACCCTAAGCCTAACCCTAAGCCTAACGCTAAGCCTAACCCTAAGCCTAAACCTAAGCCTAACCCTAACCCTAACCCTAACTCTAACGCTAACGCTAACCCTAACCCTAACCCTAACCCTAACCCTAACCCTAACCCTAACGCTAACGCTAACCCTAACCCTAGCACTAACACTAACCTTAACCCGCACCCTAACCCTAACCCTAACCATAACGCTAACCCTAACCCTAAAACTAAAGCTAACCCTAATGCTAACCCTAACCCTAACCCTAACCCTCACGCTACAGCTAACCCTAACCCTAACCCTAACGCTAACCCTAACCCTAACCCTAACCCTAAGCCTAACCCTAAACCTAACCCTAACCCTAACCCTACCCCTATATCTAACCCTAACGCTAACCCTAACCCTAACCCTAACACTAACCCTACACTTAACGCTAACCCTAACCCTAACCCTAACCCTAACCCTAACCCTAAGGCTAACCCTAAACCTAACCCTAATCCTAACCCTAACCCTATCCCTAACGCTAACGCTAACCCTAACCCTAACCCTAACCCTAATCCTAACCCTAACCCTAACCCTAACCCTAACCCTAACGCTAACCCTAACCCTAACCCTAACGCTAACCCTAAACCTAACCCTAACGCTAAACTTAACGCTAATGCTAACCCAACCCTAACGCTAACCCTAAACCTAACCCTAGCCCTAACGCTAACCCTAACCCTAACCCTAGCACTAATGCTAAACCTAACCCTAACCCTAACCCTAACCCTAACCCTAACCCTAACGCTAATCCTAACCCTAATGCTAACCCTAAACCTAACCCTAACCCTAACGCTAACGCCAACCCAACCCTAACCCTAACCCTAACCCAAGCCCTAACGCTAACCCTAACCCTAACCCTCACACTAACCCTAACCCTAACCCTAACCCTAACCCTAACCATAATGCTAACCCTAACCCTATACCAAACCCTAACCGTAACCCTAACCCTAACGCTAACCCTAACCCTAACCCTAACGCTAACCCAAACCCTAAAGCTAACCCTAACCCTAACCCTAACCCTAACGCTAAGCCTAACCCTAACCCTAACCCTAACCGTAACCCTAACGCTAACCGTAACCCTAACGCTAACCCTAACCCTAACCCTAACCCTAACCCTAAGCCTAACCCTAACCCTAACCCTAACGCTAACCCTAACCCTAACCCTAACCCTAACCCTAACCCTAACGCTAACCCTAACCCTAACGCTAACGCTAACCCTAACCCTAACCCTAACCCTAACCCTAACCCTAACCCTAACGCTAACCCAACCCTAACCCTAACCCTAACCCTAACCCTAACCCTAACCCTAACCCTAACCCTAACCCTAACCCTAACCCTAACCCTAACCCTAACCCTAACCCTAGCCCTGACGCTAACCCTAACCCTAACCTTAAACCTATTCCTAGCCCTAACGCTAACGCTTACCCTAAACCTAACCCTTACCCTAACCCTAACCTAACCCTAACCCTAACCCTAACCCTAACCCTAACCCTAACGCTAACGCTAACCCAAACCTAACCATAACCCTAACCCTAACCCTAACCCTAACCCTAACCCTAACGCTAACGCTAACCCTAACCCTAACGCTATCGCTAACCCTAAGCCTAACCCTAAGCCTAACCCTAAGCCTAACCCTAAGACTAACCCTAAGCCTAAACCTAAGCCTAACCCTAACCCTAACCCTAACTCTAACGCTAACGCTAACCCTACCCTAACCCTAACCCTAACCCTAACCCTAAGCCTAACCCTAACCCTAACGCTAACGCTAACCCTAACCCTAACAGTAACACAAACCTTAACCCACACCCTAACCCTAACCCTAACCATAACGCTAACCCTAACTCTAAAACTAACGCTAACCCTAACGCTAACCCTAACCCTAACCCTAACCCTCACGCTACAGCTAACCCTAACCCTAACCCTAACGCTAACCCTAACCCTAACCCTTAGGCTAACCCTAAACCTAACCCTAACCCTAACCCTAACCCTATCCCTAACCCTAACGCTAACCCTAACCCTAACCCTAACCCTAACCCTAACCCTAACCCTAACCCTAACGCTAACCCTAACCCTAACGATAACCCTAAACCTAACCCTAACGCTAAACCTAACGCTAATGCTAACCCAACGCTAACCCTAACCCTAAACCTAACGCTAATGCTAACCCAACCCTAACCCTAACCCTAAACCTAACACTAGCCCTAACGCTAACTCTAACCCTAACCCTAACACTAATGCTAACCCTAACCCTAACCCTAAACCTAACCCTAACCCTAACGCTAACGCCAACCCAACCCTAACCCTAAACCTAACCCTAGCCCTAACGCTAACCCTAACCCTAACCCTCACCCTAACCCTAACACAAACGCTAACCTTAACCCTAACTATAATGCTAACCCTAACCCTATACCAAACCCTAACCTTAACCCTAAGCCTAACGCTAACCCTAACCCTAACCATAACGCTAACGCTAACCCTAACCCTAACGTTAACCCTAACCCTAACGCTAACGCTAACCCTAACCCTAACCCTAACCCTAACCCTATCCATAACCCTAACGCTAACCCTAACCCTAACCCTAACCCTAATCCTAACCCTAACCCTAACCCTAACCCTAACCCTAACGCTAACCTTAACCCTAACGCTAACCGTAAACCTAACCCTAACGCTAAACTTAACGCTAATGCTAACCCAACGCTAACCCTAACCCTAAACCTAACGCTAATGCTACCCCACCCTAACGCTAACCCTAAACCTAACCATAGCCCTTATGCTAACCCTAACCCTAACCCTAACACTAATGCTAAACCTAACCCTAACTCTAACCCTAACCCTAACCCTAACCCTAACCCTAAGGCTAAACCTAACCCTAACGCTAACCCTAACCCTAACCATAAACCTAACCCTAACCCTAACGCTAACGCCAACCCAACCCTAACCCTAACCCTAACCCTAGCCCTAAGGATAAACCTAACCCTAAACCTCACCCTAACCCTAACCCTAACCCTAACCCTAACCATAATGCTAACCCTAACCCTATACCAAACCCTAACCGTAACCCGAACCCTAACCCTAACCCTAACCCTAACCCTAACCCTAACACTAACCCTAACCCTAACCCGAACCCTAACCCTAACCCTAACCATAACGCTAACCCTAACCCTAAAACTAACGCTAACCCAAACGCTAACCCTAACCCTAACCCTAACCCTACACTTAACGCTAACACTAACCCTAACCCTAACCCTAACCCTAAGGCTAACCCTAAACCTAACCCTAACCCTAACCCTATCCCTAACGCTAACGCTAACCCTAACCCTAACCCTAACCCTAATCCTAACCCTAACCCTAAACCTAACCCTAACCCTAACGCTAACCCTAACCCTAACGCTAACCCTAAACCTAACCCTAACGCTAAACTTAACGCTAATGCTAACCCAACCCTAACGCTAACCCTAAACCTAACCCTAGCCCTAACGCTAACCCTAACCCTAACCCTAGCACTAATGCTAAACCTAACCCTAACCCTAACCCTAACCCTAACCCTAACCCTAACGCTAACCCTAACCCTAATGCTAACCCTAAACCTAACCCTAACCCTAACGCTAACGCCAACCCAACCCTAACCCTAACCCTAACCCTAGCCCTAACGCTAACCCTAACCCTAACCCTCACACTAACCCTAACCCTAACCCTAACCCTAACCATAATGCTAACCCTAACCCTATACCAAACCCTAACCGTAACCCTAACCCTAACGCTAACCCTAACCCTAACCCTAACGCTAACCCAAACCCTAAAGCTAACCCTAACCCTAACCCTAACCCTAACCCTAACGCTAAGCCTAACCCTAACCCTAACCCTAACCGTAAGCCTAACGCTAACCGTAACCCTAACGCTAACCCTAACCCTAACCCTAACCCTAACCCTAACCCTAAGCCTAACCCTAACCCTAACCCTAACGCTAACCCTAACCCTAACCCTAACCCTAACCCTAACCCTAACGCTAACCCTAACCCTAACGCTAACCCTAACCCTAACCCTAAACCTAACCCTAACCCTAACGCTAACGCCAATCCAACCCTAACCCTAAACCTAACCCTAGCCCTAACGCTAACCCTAACCCTAACCCTCACCCTAACCCTAACACAAACCCTAACCTTAACCCTAAGCCTAACGCTAACCCTAACCCTAACCATAACGCTAACGCTAACCCTAACCCTAACGCTAACCCTAACCCTAACGCTAACCCTAACCCTAACCCTAACCCTAACCCTAACCCTATCCATAACCCTAACGCTAACCCTAACCCTAACCCTAACCCTAATCCTAACCCTAACCCTAACCCTAACCCTAACGCTAACCTTAACCCTAACGCTAACCCTAAACCTAACCCTAACGCTAAACTTAACGCTAATGCTAACCCAACTCTAACCCTAACCCTAAACCTAACGCTAATGCTACCCCACCCTAACGCTAACCCTAAACCTAACCCTAGCCCTTACGCTAACCCTAACCCTAACCCTAACACTAATGCTAAACCTAACCCTAACTCTAACCCTAACCCTAACCCTAACCCTAACCCTAAGGCTAAACCTAACCCTAACGCTAACCCTAACCCTAACCATAAACCTAACCCTAACCCTAACGCTAACGCCAACCCAACCCTAACCCTAACCCTAACCCTAGCCCTAAGGATAAACCTAACCCTAAACCTCACCCTAACCCTAACCCTAACCCTAACCATAATGCTAACCCTAACCCTATACCAAACCCTAACCGTAACCCGAACCCTAACCCTAACCCTAACCCTAACCCTAACACTAACCCTAACCCTAACCCGAACCCTAACCCTAACCCTAACCATAACGCTAACCCTAACCCTAAAACTAACGCTAACCCAAACGCTAATCCTAACCCTAACCCTAACCCTAACCCTACACTTAACGCTAACCCTAACCCTAACCCTAACCCTAACCCTAACCCTAAGGCTAACCCTAAACCTAACCCTAACCCTAACCCTAACCCTATCCCTAACGCTAACGCTAACCCTAACCCTAACCCTAACCCTAATCCTAACCCTAACCCTAAACCTAACCCTAACCCTAACGCTAACCCTAACCCTAACGCTAACCCTAAACCTAACCCTAACGCTAAACTTAACGCTAATGCTAACCCAACCCTAACGCTAACCCTAAACCTAACCCTAGCCCTAACGCTAACCCTAACCCTAACCCTAGCACTAATGCTAAACCTAACCCTAACCCTAACCCTAACCCTAACCCTAACCCTAACGCTAACCCTAACCCTAATGCTAACCCTAAACCTAACCCTAACCCTAACGCTAACGCCAACCCAACCCTAACCCTAACCCTAACCCTAGCCCTAACGCTAACCCTAACCCTAACCCTCACACTAACCCTAACCCTAACCCTAACCCTAACCCTAACCATAATGCTAACCC
>NW_027458175.1:47500-50000 GCF_050624435.1 Tenrec ecaudatus | reverse complement strand
CAACCCTAACCCTAACCCTAACCCTAACCCTTACCCTAACGCAAACCCTAACCCTAACCTAACCCTAACCCTTACTCTAAACTTAACCCTAACCCTAACCCTAACGCTAACCCTAACCCTAACCCTAACCCTAAACCTAAACCGAACCCTAACGCTAACCCTAACCCTAACCTTAACCCTATACCTAACCCGAACCCTAACCCTAACCCTAACGCTTACCCTAACCCTAACCCTAACCCTAACCCTAACCCTATCGCTAACCCTAAACCTAACCCTAACTCTAAACCTAACGCTAACGCTAACCCTAACCCTAACGCTAACGCTAACCCTAACCCTAACCCTAACTCTTACCCTAACGCTAACCCTAACCCTAACGCTAAACCTAACCCTAACCCTAACCCTAACCCTAACCCTAACCCTAACCCTAACCCTAACCCTAACGCTAACGCTAACCCTAACCCTAACCCTAACCCTAACGCTAACGGTAACCCTAACCCTAACACTAACACTAACCTTAACCCGAACCCTAACCCTAACCCTAACCATAACGCTACACCTAAAACTAACGCTAACCCTAACGCTAACCCTAACCCTAACCCTAACCCTCACGCTAAAGCTAACCGTAACCCTAACCCTAACCCTAACCCTAACCCTAACGCTAACCCTAACCCTAACCCTAACCCTAACCCTAAGGCTAAACCTAAACCTAACCCTAACCCTCTCCCTAACACTAACGCTAACCCTAACCATAACCCTAACCCTAATCCTAAACCTAACCCTAACCCTAACGATAACCCTAAACCTAAACCTAACGCTAAACTTAACGCTAATGCTAACCCAACCCTAACCCTAACCCTAACCCTAACCCTAACCCTAGCCCTAACGCTAACCCTAACCGTAACCCTAACGCTAACCCTAACCCTAACCCCAACCCTAACCCTAACCCTAACGCTAATGCTAACGCTAACCCTAACCCTAACCCTAACCCTAACGCTAACCCTAACCCTAACGCTAACCCTAACCCTAACCCCAACCCTAACCCTAACCCTAACGCTAATGCTAACCCTAACCCTAACCCTAATGCTAACCTTAACCCTAACCCTAACCCTAACCCTAACCCTAAGGCTAACCCTAAACCTAACCCTAACCCTAACCATATCCCTAACCCTAACGCTAACCCTAACCCTAACCCTAACCCTTATCCTAACCCTAACCCTAACCCTAACCCTAACGCTAACCCTAACCCTAACGCTAACCCTAAACCTAACCCTAACGCTAAACTTAACGCTAATGCTAACCCAACCCTAACCCTAACCCTAACCCTAACCCTAACACTAACCCTAACCCGAACCCTAACGCTAACCCTAACACTAACCCTAACCCTAACCCTAAGGCTAATGCTAACCCTAACCCTAACGCTAACGCTAACCCTAACCCTAACCCTAACCCTAACCCTAACCCTAACGCTAACGCTAACCCAACCCTAACCCTAACCCTAACCCTAACCCTAACCCTAACCCTAACCCTAAACCTCACCCTAACCCTAACCCTAAGCCTAACGCTAAGCCTAACCCTAAGCCTAACCCTAAGCCTAACCCTAACCCTAACCCTAACCCTAACCCTAACGCTAACGCTAACCCTAACCCTAACCCTAACCCTAACCATAGCGCTAACGCTAACCCAACCCTAACCCTAACCCTAACCCTAACCCTTACCCTAACGCAAACCCTAACCTAACCCTAACCCTTACTCTAAACCTAACCCTAACCCTAACCCTAACGCTAACCCTAACCCTAACCCTAACCCTAACCCTAACCCTAAACCGAACCCTAACGCTAACCCTAACCCTAACCTTAACCCTATACCTAACCCGAACCCTAACCCTAACGCTTACCCTAACCCTAACCCTAACCCTAACCCTATCGCTAACCCTAAACCTAACCCTAACCCTAAACCTAACGCTAACGCTAACCCTAACCCTAACGCTAACGCTAACGCTAACCCTAACCCTAACCCTAACTCTTACCCTAACGCTAACCCTAACCCTAACGCTAAACCTAACCCTAAACCCAACCCTAACCCTAACCCTAACGCTAATGCTAACCCTAACCCTAACCCTAACGCTAACGCTAACCCTAACCCTAACCCTAACCCTAACGCTAACGGTAACCCTAACCCTAACACTAACACTAACCTTAACCCGAACCCTAACCCTAACCATAACGCTACCCCTAAAACTAACGCTAACACTAACGCTAACCCTAACCCTAACCCTAACCCTCACGCTAAAGCTAACCCTAACCCTAACCCTAACCCTAACCCTAACCCTAACCCTAACCCTAACCCTAACCCTAAGGCTAAACCTAAACCTAACCCTAACCCTAACCCTCTCCCTAACACTAACGCTAACCCTAACCATAACCCTAACCCTAATCCTAAACCTAACCCTAACTCTAACCCTAACCCTAACGCTAACCCTAACCCTAACGATAACCCTAAA
>NW_027458175.1:37500-40000 GCF_050624435.1 Tenrec ecaudatus | reverse complement strand
AACCCTAAACCTAACGCTAATGCTAACCCAACCCTAACGCTAACCCTAAACCTAACCCTAGCCCTTACGCTAACCCTAACCCTAACCCTAACACTAATGCTAAACCTAACCCTAAGTCTAAACCTAACCCTAACCCTAAACCTAACACTAACCCTAACGCTAACGCCAACCCAACCCAAACCCTAACCCTAACCCTAGCCCTAACGCTAAACCTAACCCTAACCCTCACCCTAACACTAACCCTAACCCTAACCCTAACCATAATGCTAACCCTAACCCTATACCAAACCATAACCGTAACCCTAACCCTAACCCTAACCCTAACACTAACCCTAACCCGAACCCTAACGCTAACCCTAACCCTAACACTAACCCTAACCCTAACCCTAAGGCTAATGCTAACCCTAACCCTAACGCTAACGCTAACCCTAACCCTAACCCTAACCCTAACGCTAACGCTAACCCAACCCTAACCCTAACCCTAACCCTAACCCTAACCCTAACCCTAACCCTAACCCTAACCCTAACCCTAACCCTAAGCCTAACCCTAAGCCTAACCTTAAGCCTAACCCTAAGCCTAACCCTAAGCCTAAACCTAACCCTAACCCTAACCCTAACCCTAACGCTAACGCTAACCCTAACACTAACCCTAACCCTAACCCTAACCCTAACCATAACGCTAACGCTAACCCAACCCTAACCCTAACCCTAACCCTAACCCTTACCCTAACGCAAACCCTAACCCTAACCTAACCCTAACCCTTACTCTAAACTTAACCCTAACCCTAACCCTAACGCTAACCCTAACCCTAACCCTAACCCTAAACCTAAACCGAACCCTAACGCTAACCCTAACCCTAACCTTAACCCTATACCTAACCCGAACCCTAACCCTAACCCTAACGCTTACCCTAACCCTAACCCTAACCCTAACCCTAACCCTATCGCTAACCCTAAACCTAACCCTAACTCTAAACCTAACGCTAACGCTAACCCTAACCCTAACGCTAACGCTAACCCTAACCCTAACCCTAACTCTTACCCTAACGCTAACCCTAACCCTAACGCTAAACCTAACCCTAACCCTAACCCTAACCCTAACCCTAACCCTAACCCTAACCCTAACCCTAACGCTAACGCTAACCCTAACCCTAACCCTAACCCTAACGCTAACGGTAACCCTAACCCTAACACTAACACTAACCTTAACCCGAACCCTAACCCTAACCCTAACCATAACGCTACACCTAAAACTAACGCTAACCCTAACGCTAACCCTAACCCTAACCCTAACCCTCACGCTAAAGCTAACCGTAACCCTAACCCTAACCCTAACCCTAACCCTAACGCTAACCCTAACCCTAACCCTAACCCTAACCCTAAGGCTAAACCTAAACCTAACCCTAACCCTAACCCTCTCCCTAACACTAACGCTAACCCTAACCATAACCCTAACCCTAATCCTAAACCTAACCCTAACCCTAACGATAACCCTAAACCTAAACCTAACGCTAAACTTAACGCTAATGCTAACCCAACCCTAACCCTAACCCTAACCCTAACCCTAACCCTAGCCCTAACGCTAACCCTAACCGTAACCCTAACGCTAACCCTAACCCTAACCCCAACCCTAACCCTAACCCTAACGCTAATGCTAACGCTAACCCTAACCCTAACCCTAACCCTAACGCTAACCCTAACCCTAACGCTAACCCTAACCCTAACCCCAACCCTAACCCTAACCCTAACGCTAATGCTAACCCTAACCCTAACCCTAATGCTAACCTTAACCCTAACCCTAACCCTAACCCTAACCCTAAGGCTAACCCTAAACCTAACCCTAACCCTAACCATATCCCTAACCCTAACGCTAACCCTAACCCTAACCCTAACCCTTATCCTAACCCTAACCCTAACCCTAACCCTAACGCTAACCCTAACCCTAACGCTAACCCTAAACCTAACCCTAACGCTAAACTTAACGCTAATGCTAACCCAACCCTAACCCTAACCCTAACCCTAACCCTAACACTAACCCTAACCCGAACCCTAACGCTAACCCTAACACTAACCCTAACCCTAACCCTAAGGCTAATGCTAACCCTAACCCTAACGCTAACGCTAACCCTAACCCTAACCCTAACCCTAACCCTAACCCTAACGCTAACGCTAACCCAACCCTAACCCTAACCCTAACCCTAACCCTAACCCTAACCCTAACCCTAAACCTCACCCTAACCCTAACCCTAAGCCTAACGCTAAGCCTAACCCTAAGCCTAACCCTAAGCCTAACCCTAACCCTAACCCTAACCCTAACCCTAACGCTAACGCTAACCCTAACCCTAACCCTAACCCTAACCCTAACCCTAACCATAGCGCTAACGCTAACCCAACCCTAACCCTAACCCTAACCCTAACCCTTACCCTAACGCAAACCCTAACCTAACCCTAACCCTTACTCTAAACCTAACCCTAACCCTAACCCTAACGCTAACCCTAA
>NW_027458175.1:32500-35000 GCF_050624435.1 Tenrec ecaudatus | reverse complement strand
TAACCCTAACCCTAACCCTAACCCTAACCCTAAACCTAACGCTAACCTTAACCCTAACGCTAACCCTAAACCTAACCCTAACGCTAAACTTAACGCTAATGCTAACCCAACGCTAACCCTAACCCTAAACCTAACGCTAATGCTAACCCAACCCTAACGCTAACCCTAAACCTAACCCTAGCCCTTACGCTAACCCTAACCCTAACCCTAACACTAATGCTAAACCTAACCCTAAGTCTAAACCTAACCCTAACCCAAACCTAACACTAACCCTAACGCTAACGCCAACCCAACCCAAACCCTAACCCTAACCCTAGCCCTAACGCTAAACCTAACCCTAACCCTCACCCTAACACTAACCCTAACCCTAACCCTAACCATAATGCTAACCCTAACCCTATACCAAACCATAACCGTAACCGTAACCCTAACCCTAACCCTAACCCTAACCCTAACCCTAACACTAACCCTAACCCGAACCCTAACGCTAACCCTAACCCTAACACTAACCCTAACCCTAACCCTAAGGCTAATGCTAACCCTAACCCTAACGCTAACGCTAACCCTAACCCTAACCCTAACCCTAACGCTAACGCTAACCCAACCCTAACCCTAACCCTAACCCTAACCCTAACCCTAACCCTAACCCTAAGCCTAACCCTAAGCCTAACCTTAAGCCTAACCCTAAGCCTAACCCTAAGCCTAAACCTAACCCTAACCCTAACCCTAACCCTAACGCTAACGCTAACCCTAACCCTAACCCTAACCCTAACCCTAACCCTAACCATAACGCTAACGCTAACCCAACCCTAACCCTAACCCTAACCCTAACCCTTACCCTAACGCAAACCCTAACCCTAACCTAACCCTAACCCTTACTCTAAACCTAACCCTAACCCTAACCCTAACGCTAACCCTAACCCTAACCCTAACCCTAACCCTAAACCGAACCCTAACGCTAACCCTAACCCTAACCTTAACCCTATACCTAACCCGAACCCTAACCCTAACGCTTACCCTAACCCTAACCCTAACCCTAACCCTAACCCTATCGCTAACCCTAAACCTAACCCTAACTCTAAACCTAACGCTAACGCTAACCCTAACCCTAACGCTAACGCTAACCCTAACCCTAACCCTAACTCTTACCCTAACGCTAACCCTAACCCTAACGCTAAACCTAACCCTAACCCTAACCCTAACCCTAACCCTAACCCTAACGCTAACGCTAACCCTAACCCTAACCCTAACCCTAACGCTAACGGTAACCCTAACCCTAACACTAACACTAACCTTAACCCGAACCCTAACCCTAACCCTAACCATAAGGCTACACCTAAAACTAACGCTAACCCTAACGCTAACCCTAACCCTAACCCTCACGCTAAAGCTAACCCTAACCCTAACCCTAACCCTAACCCTAACCCTAACCCTAACGCTAACCCTAACCCTAACCCTAACCCTAACCCTAAGGCTAAACCTAAACCTAACCCTAACCCTAACCCTCTCCCTAACACTAACGCTAACCCTAACCATAACCCTAACCCTAATCCTAAACCTAACCCTAACCCTAACGATAACCCTAAACCTAAACCTAACGCTAAACTTAACGCTAATGCTAACCCAACCCTAACCCTAACCCTAACCCTAACCCTAGCCCTAACGCTAACCCTAACCGTAACCCTAACGCTAACCCTAACCCTAACCCTAACGCTAATGCTAACGCTAACCCTAACCCTAACCCTAACCCTAACCCTAACGCTAACCCTAACCCTAACGCTAACCCTAACCCTAACCCCAACCCTAACCCTAACCCTAACGCTAATGCTAACCCTAACCCTAACCCTAATGCTAAACTTAACCCTAACCCTAATCCTAACCCTAACCCTAAGGCTAACCCTAAACCTAACCCTAACCCTAACCATATCCCTAACCCTAACGCTAACCCTAACCCTAACCCTAACCCTAACCCTAACCCTAAACCGAACCCTAACGCTAACCCTAACCCTAACCTTAACCCTATACCTAACCCGAACCCTAACCCTAACGCTTACCCTAACCCTAACCCTAACCCTAACCCTAACCCTATCGCTAACCCTAAACCTAACCCTAACCCTAAACCTAACGCTAACGCTAACCCTAACCCTAACGCTAACGCTAACGCTAACCCTAACCCTAACCCTAACTCTTACCCTAACGCTAACCCTAACGCTAACGCTAAACCTAACCCTAACCCCAACCCTAACCCTAACCCTAACGCTAATGCTAACCCTAACCCTAACCCTAACGCTAACGCTAACCCTAACCCTAACCCTAACCCTAACGCTAACGGTAACCCTAACCCTAACACTAACACTAACCTTAACCCGAACCCTAACCCTAACCATAACCATAACGCTACCCCTAAAACTAACGCTAACCCTAACGCTAACCCTAACCCTAACCCTAACCCTCACGCTAAAGCTAACCCTAACCCTAACCCTAACCCTAACCCTAACCC
>NW_027458175.1:20000-22500 GCF_050624435.1 Tenrec ecaudatus | reverse complement strand
TAACCCTAACCCTAACGCTAACCCTAACCCTAACCCTAACCCTAAGGCTAACCCTAAACCTAACCCTAATCCTAACCCTAACCCTATCCCTAACCCTAACGCTAACCCTAACTCTAACCCTGACCCTAACCCTAACCCTAACCCTAACCCTAACCCTAACGCTAACCCTAACATTAACGCTAACCCTAAACCTAACCCTAACGCTAAACTTAACGCTAATGCTAACCCAACCCTAACCCTAACCCTAACCCTAGCGCTAACGCTAACCCTAACCGTAACCCTAACGCTAAACCTAACGCTAATGCTAACCCAACGCTAATCCTAACCCTAAACCTAACGCTAATGCTAACCCAACCCTAACGCTAACCCTAAACCTAACACTAGCCCTAACGCTAACTCTAACCCTAACCCTAACACTAATGCTAAACCTAACCCTAACTCTAACCCAGCCCTAACCCGAACCCTAACCCTAACGCTAACCCTAACCCTAACGCTAACCCTAACCCTAACCCTAACCCTAAACCTAACCCTAACGCTAACGCCAACCCAACCCTAACCCTAAACCTAACCCTAGCCCTAAAGCTAACCCTAACGCTAACCCTCACCCTAACCCTAACACAAACGCTAACCCTAACCCTAACCATAATGCTAACCCTAACCCTATACCAAACCCTAACCGTAACCCTAACCCTAACGCTAACCCTAACCCTAACCATAACGCTAACGCTAAATCTAACCCTAAACCTAAACCTAACCCTAACGCTAACCCTAACCCTAACCCTAACCCTAACCCTAACCCTAACCCTAACCCTAACGCTAAGCCTAACCCTAACCCTAACCCTAACCCTAATCGTAACTCTAACGCTAACCCTAACCCTAACCCTAACGCTAACCCTAACCCTAACCCTAATGCTAACGCTAACCCTAACCCTAACCCTAACCCTAACCCTAAGGCTAATGCTAACCCTAA
Organism: Tenrec ecaudatus; assembly: GCF_050624435.1. NCBI lineage: Eukaryota > Metazoa > Chordata > Mammalia > Afrosoricida > Tenrecidae > Tenrec > Tenrec ecaudatus. The sequence goes on along the minus strand of NW_027458175.1, from coordinate 21,530 downwards.
ACCTAACCCTAACGCTAACCCTAACCCTAACCCTAACCCTAACCCTAACGCTAACCCTAACCCTAACCCTAACCCTAACCCTAACCCTAACCCTAAGGCTAATGCTAACCCTAACCCTAACGCTAACGCTAACCCTAACCCTAACCCTAACCCTAACGCTAACGCTAACCCAACCCTAACCCTAACCCTAACCCTAACCCTAACCCTAAGCCTAACCCTAAGCCTAACCCTAAGCCTAACCCTAAGCCTAACCCTAAGCCTAAGCCTAAACCTAACCCTAACCCTAACCCTAACGCTAACGCTAACCCTAACCCTAACCCTAACCCTAACCCTAACCCTAACCCTAACGCTAACCCAACCCTAACCCTTACCCTAACCCTAACCCTTACCCTAACGCAAACCCTAACCCTAAACCTAACCCTAACCCTTACTCTAAATCTAACCCTAACCCTAACCCTAACGCTAACCCTAACCCTAACCCTAACCCTAACCCTAAACCGAACCCTAACGCTAACCCTAACCCTAACCTTAAACCTATACCTAACCCGAACCCTAACCCAAACGCTTACCCTAACCCTAACCCTAACACTAACCCTAACCCTATCGCTAACCCTAAACCTAACCCTAACCCTAAACCTAACGCTAACGCTAACCCTAACCCTAACGCTAACGCTAACCCTAACCCTAACCCTAACTCTTACCCTAACGCTAACCCTAACCCAAACGCTAAACCTAACCCTAACCCCAACCCTAACCCTAACCCTAACGCTAATGCTAACCCTAACCCTAACCCTAACGCTAACGCTAACCCTAACCCTAACCCTAACCCTAACGCTAACGGTAACCCTAACCCTAACACTAACACTAACCTTAACCCGAACCCTAACCCTAACCCTAACCATAACGCTACCCCTAAAACTAACGCTAACCCTAACGCTAACCCTAACGCTAACCCTAACCCTAACCCTCACGCTAAAGCTAACCCTAACCCTAACCCTAACCCTAACCCTAACCCTAACCCTAACCCTAACGCTAACCCTAACCCTAACCCTAACCCTAACCCTAACCCTAACCCTAAGGCTAAACCTATACCTAACCCTAACCCTAACCCTCTCCCTAAGCCTAACGCTAACCCTAACCCTAACCCTAACCCTAATCCTAAACCTAACCCTAACGCTAACCCTAACCCTAACGCTAACCCTAACCCAAACGATAACCCTAAACCTAAACCTAACGCTAAACTTAACGCTAATGCTAACCCAACCCTAACCCTAACCCTAACCCTAGCCCTAACGCTAACCCTAACCGTAACCCTAACGCTAACCCTAACCCTAACCCCAACCCTAACCCTAACCCTAACGCTAATGCTAACGCTAACCCTAACCCTAACCCTAACCCTAACGCTAACCCTAACCCTAACGCTAACCCTAACCCTAACCCCAACCCTAACCCTAACCCTAACGCTAATGTTAACCCTAACCCTAACCCTAACCCTAACGCTAACCCTAACCCTAACCCTAACCCTAAGGC
>NW_027458175.1:2500-10000 GCF_050624435.1 Tenrec ecaudatus | reverse complement strand
TAACGCTAACCCAACCCTAACCCTAACCCTAAACCTAACCCTAGCCCTAACGCTAACCCTAACCCTAACCTTAAACCTATTCCTAACCCTAACGCTAACGCTTACCATAAACCTAACCCTAACCCTAACCCTAACCTAACCCTAACCCTAACCCTAACCCTAACCCTAACGCTAACGCTAACCCAAACCTAACCCTAACCCTAACCCTAACCCTAAACCTAACCCTAACCCTAACCCTAATGCTAACGCTAACCCTAACCCTAACGCTATCGCTAACCCTAAGCCTAACCCTAAGCCTAACCCTAAGCCTAACCCTAAGCCTAAACCTAAGCCTAACCCTAACCCTAACCCTAACCCTAACCCTAACGCTAACGCTAACCCTAACCCTAACCCTAACCCTAACCCTAACCCTAACCCTAACGCTAACGCTAACCCTAACCCTAAAACTAACGCTAACCCTAACGCTAACCCTAACCCTAACCCTAATCCTCACGCTAAAGCTAACCCTAACCCTAACCCTAACGCTAACCCTAACCCTAACCCTAACCCTAAGGCTAACCCTAAACCTAACCCTAATCCTAACCCTAACCCTATCCCTAACTCTAACGCTAACCCTAACTCTAACCCTAACCCTAACCCTAACCCTAACCCTAACCCTAACCCTAACCCTAACGCTAACCCTAACATTAACGCTAACCCTAACCCTAACACTAATGCTAAACCTAACCCTAACTCTAACCCAGCCCTAACCCTAACCCTAACCCTAACGCTAACCCTAACCCTAACGCTAACCCTAACCCTAACCCTAAACCTAATCCTAACCCTAACGCTAACGCCAACCCAACCCTAACCCTAAACCTAACCCTAGCCCTAACGCTAACCCTAACGCTAACCCTCACCCTAACCCTAACACAAACGCTAACCCTAACCCTAACCATAATGCTAACCCTAACCCTATACCAAACCCTAACCGTAACCCTAACCCTAACGCTAACCCTAACCCTAACCATAACGCTAACGCTAAATCTAACCCTAAACCTAAACCTAACCCTAACGCTAACCCTAACCCTAACCCTAACCCTAACCCTAACCCTAACCCTAACCCTAACGCTAAGCCTAACCCTAACCCTAACCCTAACCCTAACCCTAATCGTAACTCTAACGCTAACCCTAACCCGAACCCTAACGCTAACCCTAACCCTAACCCTAATGCTAACGCTAACCCTAACCCTAACCCTAACCCTAACCCTAAGGCTAATGCTAACCCTAAACCTAACCCTAACGCTAACCCTAACCCTAACGCTAACGCTAACCCTAACCCTAACCCTAACCCTAACCCTAATCCTAACCCTAACCCTAACCCTAACCCTAACCTTAACCCTAAACGTAACCCTAACCTAACCCTAACGCTAACCCAACCCTAACCCTAACCCTAAACCTAACCCTAGCCCTAACGCTAACCCTAACCCTAACCTTAAACCTATTCCTAACCCTAACGCTAACGCTTACCATAAACCTAACCCTAACCCTAACCCTAACCTAACCCTAACCCTAACCCTAACCCTAACCCTAACCGTAACGCTAACCCTAACCGTAACCCTAACCCTAACCCTAACGCTAACCCTAACCCTAACCCTAACCCTAACCCTAACCCTAACCCTAACCCTAACCCTAACGCTAACGCTAACCCTAAACCTAAAGCTAACGCTAACCCTAACCCTAACCCTAACCCTAACCCTAACCCTAACCCTAATCCTAACCCTAACCCTAACCCTAACGCTAACCCTAACCCTAACCGTAACCCTAACCTAACCCTAACGCAAACGCTAACCCAACCCTAACCCTAACCCTAACCCTAACCCTAGCCCTAACGCTAACCCTAACCCTAACCTTAACCCTATACCTAACCCTAAGGCTAACGCTTACCCTAACCCTAACCCTAAACCTAAACCTAACCCTAACCCTAACCCTAACCCTAACCCTAACCAACCCTAACCCTAACCCTAACCCTAACCCTAACCCTAACCCGAAACCTAACCCTAAACCTAACCCTAACCCTAACCCTAACCCTAACCCTAATCCTACCCCTACCCCTACCCCTAGCCCACCCCTCCCCCTAACCCTAACCCTAACCCTAACCCTAACCCTAACCCTAACCCTAACGCTAACCCTAACCCTAACCATAACCCTAAACCTAACCCTAACCCTAATGCTATCCCTAACCCTAACCCTAACGCTAACCCTAACGCTAACCCTAACCCTAACCCTAACCCTAACCCTAACCCTAAACCTAACCCTAACCCTAACCCTAACCCTAAACCTAACCCTAAGCCTAAGCCTAAGCCTAACCCTAACCCTAACCCTAACCCTAACCCTAAGCCTAAGCCTAAGCCTAAGCCTAAGCCTAACCCTAAGCCTAACCCTAAGCCTAACCCTAAGCCTAACCCTAAGCCTAACCCTAAGCATAACCCTAACCCTAACCCTAACCCTAACCCTAAACCTAAGCCTAACCCTAAGCCTAACCCTAACCCTAACCCTAAACCTAACCCTAAAACTAACCCTAATCCTAACCCTAACCCTAACCCTAAACCTAACCCTAACCCTAAGACTAACCCTAAGCCTAACCCTAACCCTAACCTTAACCCTAACCCTAACGCTAACCCTAACCCTAACCCTAACCCTAACCCTAACCCTAACCCTAACGCTAACGCTAACCCTAATCCTAACGCTAACGCTAACCCTAACCCTAACCCTAACCCTAACCCTAACCCTAACCCTAACCCTAACCTTAACCCTAAACGTAACCCTAACCTAACCCTAACGCTAACCCAACCCTAACCCTAACCCTAAACCTAACCCTAGCCCTAACGCTAACCCTAACCCTAACCTTAAACCTATTCCTAACCCTAACGCTAACGCTTACCATAAACCTAACCCTAACCCTAACCCTAACCTAACCCTAACCCTAACCCTAACCCTAACCCTAACGCTAACGCTAACCCAAACCTAACCCTAACCCTAACCCTAACCCTAAACCTAACCCTAACCCTAACCCTAATGCTAACGCTAACCCTAACCCTAACGCTATCGCTAACCCTAAGCCTAACCCTAAGCCTAACCCTAAGCCTAACCCTAAGCCTAAACCTAAGCCTAACCCTAACCCTAACCCTAACCCTAACCCTAACGCTAACGCTAACCCTAACCCTAACCCTAACCCTAACCCTAACCCTAACCCTAACGCTAACGCTAACCCTAACCCTAAAACTAACGCTAACCCTAACGCTAACCCTAACCCTAACCCTAATCCTCACGCTAAAGCTAACCCTAACCCTAACCCTAACGCTAACCCTAACCCTAACCCTAACCCTAAGGCTAACCCTAAACCTAACCCTAATCCTAACCCTAACCCTATCCCTAACTCTAACGCTAACCCTAACTCTAACCCTAACCCTAACCCTAACCCTAACCCTAACCCTAACCCTAACGCTAACCCTAACATTAACGCTAACCCTAACCCTAACACTAATGCTAAACCTAACCCTAACTCTAACCCAGCCCTAACCCTAACCCTAACCCTAACGCTAACCCTAACCCTAACGCTAACCCTAACCCTAACCCTAAACCTAATCCTAACCCTAACGCTAACGCCAACCCAACCCTAACCCTAAACCTAACCCTAGCCCTAACGCTAACCCTCACCCTAACCCTAACACAAACGCTAACCCTAACCCTAACCATAATGCTAACCCTAACACTATACCAAACCCTAACCGTAACCCTAACCCTAACGCTAACCCTAACCCTAACCATAACGCTAACGCTAAATCTAACCCTAAACCTAAACCTAACCCTAACGCTAACCCTAACCCTAACCCTAACCCTAACCCTAACCCTAACCCTAACCCTAACGCTAAGCCTAACCCTAACCCTAACCCTAACCCTAATCGTAACTCTAACGCTAACCCTAACCCGAACCCTAACGCTAACCCTAACCCTAACCCTAATGCTAACGCTAACCCTAACCCTAACCCTAACCCTAACCCTAAGGCTAATGCTAACCCTAAACCTAACCCTAACGCTAACCCTAACCCTAACCCTAACCCTAACCCTAACGCTAACCTAACCCTAACCCTAACCCTAACCCAAACCCTAAGGCTAATGCTAACCCTAAACCTAACGCTAACGCTAACCCTAACCCTAACCCTAACCCTAACGCTAACGCTAACCCAACCCTAACCCTAACCCTAACCCTAACCCTAACCCTAAGCCTAACCCTAAGCCTAACCCTAAGCCTAACCCTAAGCCTAACCCTAAGCCTAAGCCTAACCCTAACCCTAACCCTAACCCTAACCCTAACGCTAACGCTAACCCTAACCCTAACCCTAACCCTAACCGTAACGCTAACGCTAACCCAACCCTAACCCTTACCCTAACCCTAACCCTTACACTAACGCAAACCCTAACCCTAAACCTAACCCTAACCCTTACTCTAAATCTAACCCTAACCCTAACCCTAACGCTAACCCTAACCCTAACCCTAACCCTAACCCTAAACCGAACCCTAACGCTAACCCTAACCCTAACCTTAAACCTATACCTAACCCGAACACTAACCCAAACGCTTACCCTAACCCTAACCCTAACACTAACCCTAACCCTATCGCTAACCCTAAACCTAACCCTAACCCTAAACCTAACGCTAACGCTAACCCTAACCCTAACGCTAACGCTAACCCTAACCCTAACTCTAACTCTTACCCTAACGCTAACCCTAACCCAAACGCTAAACCTAACCCTAACCCCAACCCTAACCCTAACCCTAACGCTAATGCTAACCCTAACCCTAACCCTAACGCTAACGCTAACCCTAACCCTAACCCTAACCCTAACGCTAACCGTAACCCTAACCCTAACACTAACACTAACCTTAACCCGAACCCTAACCCTAACCCTAACCATAATGCTACCCCTAAAACTAACGCTAACCCTAACGCTAACCCTAACGCTAACCCTAACCCTAACCCTCACGCTAAAGCTAACCCTAACCCTAACCCTAACCCTAACCCTAACCCTAACCCTAACGCTAACCCTAACCCTAACCCTAACCCTAACCCTAACCCTAACCCTAACCCTAAGGCTAAACCTAAACCTAACCCTAACCCTAACCCTCTCCCTAAGACTAACGCTAACCCTAACCCTAACCCTAACCCTAATCCTAAACCTAACCCTAACCCTAACCCTAACCCTAACGCTAACCCTAACCCAAACGATAACCCTAAACCTAAACCTAACGCTAAACTTAACGCTAATGCTAACCCAACCCTAACCCTAACCCTAACCCTAACCCTAGCCCTAACGCTAACCCTAACCGTAACCCTAACGCTAACCCTAACCCTAACCCCAACCCTAACCCTAACCCTAACGCTAATGCTAACGCTAACCCTAACCCTAACCCTAACGCTAACCCTAACCCTAACCCTAACCCTATGGCTAACCCTAAACCTAACCCTAACCTTAACCCTATCCCTAACCCTAACGCTAACCCTAACCCTAACCCTAACCCTAACCCTAACCCTAACCCTAACGCTAACCCTAACCCTAACGCTAACCCTAAACCTAACCCTAACGCTAAACTTAACGCTAATGCTAACCCAACCCTAACCCTACCCTAACCCTAGCCCTAACGCTAACCCTAACCCTAACCCTAACGTTAAACCTAACGCTAATGCTAACCCAACCCTTACCCTAACCCTAACCCTAACCCTAAACCTAACGCTAATGCTAACCCAACCCTAACGCTAACCCTAAACCTAACCCTAGCCCTAACGCTAACCCTAACCCTAACCCTAACCCTAATGTTAAACCTAACCCTAACACTAACCCTAACCCTAACGCCAACCCAAACCTAACGCTAACCCTAACCCTCACCCTAACCCTAACACAAACGCTAACCCTAACCCTAACCATAATGCTAACCCTAACCCTATACCAAACCCTAACCGTAACCCTAACCCTAACGCTAACCCTAACCCTAACCCTAATGGTAACGCTAACCCAAACCCTAACGCTAACCCTAACCCTAACCCTAACGCTAACCCTAACCCTAACCCTAACTCTAACCGTAACCCTAACCCTAACCCTAACCCTAACCGTAACGCTAACCCTAACGGTAACCCTAACCCTAACCCTAACGCTAACCCTAACCCTAACCCTAACCCTAACCCTAACCCTAACGCTAACGCTAACCCTAACCCTAAAGCTAACGCTAACCCTAACCCTAACCCTAACCCTAACCCTAACCCTAACCCTAATCCTAACCCTAACCCTAACCCTAACGCTAACCCTAAACCTAACCGTAACCCTAACCTAACCCTAACGCAAACGCTAACCCAACCCTAACCCTAACCCTAACCCTAACCCTAACCCTAACCCTAGCCCTAACGCTAACCCTAACCCTAACCTTAACCCTATACCTAACCCTAACGCTAACGCTTACCCTAACCCTAACCCTAAACCTAAACCTAACCCTAACCCTAACCCTAACCCTAACCCTAACCCTAACCCTAACCCTAACCAACCCTAACCCTAACCCTAACCCTAACCCTAACCCTAACCCTAACCCTAACCCTAACCCTAAACCTAACCCTAAACCTAACCCTAACCCTAACCCTAACCCTAACCCTAATCCTACCCTACCCCTACCCCTCGCCCACCCCTACCCCTAACCCTAACCCTAACCCTAACCCTAACCCTAACCCTAACCCTAACCCTAACGCTAACCCTAACCCTAACCCTAACCCTAAACCTAACCCTAACCCTAATGCTAACCCTAACCCTAACCCTAACGCTAACCCTAACGCTAACCCTAACCCTAACCCTAACCCTAACCCTAACCCTAAACCTAACCCTAACCCTAACCCTAACCCTAAACCTAACCCTAAGCCTAAGCCTAAGCCTAACCCTAACCCTAACCCTAACCCTAAGCCTAAGCCTAAGCCTAAGCCTAAGCCTAACCCTAAGCCTAACCCTAAGCCTAACCCTAAGCCTAACCCTAAGCATAACCCTAACCCTAACCCTAACCCTAACCCTAACCCTAAGCCTAACCCTAACCCTAACCCTAACCCTAAACCTAACCCTAAAACTAACCCTAATCCTAACCCTAACCCTAAACCTAAACCTAACCCTAACCCTAAGACTAACCCTAAGCCTAACCCTAACCCTAACCCTAACCCTAACCCTAACGCTAACCCTAACCCTAACCCTAACCCTAACCCTAACCCTAACCCTAACGCTAACGCTAACCCTAACCCTAACGCTAACGCTAACCCTAACCCTAACCCTAACCCTAACCCTAACCCTAATCCTAACCCTAACCCTAACCCTAACCCTAACCTTAACCCTAAACGTAACCCTAACCTAACCCTAACGCTAACCCAACCCTAACCCTAACCCTAAACCTAACCCTAGCCCTAACGCTAACCCTAACCCTAACCTTAAACC